>NW_027662317.1:0-16688 GCF_963989245.1 Nansenia antarctica | reverse complement strand
AAATTTTAATACTATAAAGCTAATATAGATGGCCATTTACTTAAACGCTGATGTAATTTTCTCCTGGTTTCGGGGTTTGACAGGAATTTTAAGAATTACGGGGTGTAGGGGGGTAGGGGGGTTTGACGCGTAGAAACCAGGGGGAATAGACCAGAGACTAGGAGAAGGAAGAGAAACATTATGCTCTTGAGATACTGATATGCAGTTGATTAAATGAATATCTTTCCAACTTTACACACTTAGTACCCTGGAAAACAAGAGCTAGTTCAACCTTGTCTGTTATATTAGGGTGCACTCTGAGGTGTAAGTTGAAGGTAGAGAAAAAAAAAAAATAACCCCATGCATATAAAATACTGCCGGGGCTGACTGGATCAGGGATTTATATGTACTCCACCATTAACCAGATGCCGGGATCAAATCAGCTCTGCAGGGGGGATAATCTCTAGTCATGGACTTGAAATAGGAGCCAAATGCCAGGAATAGTTCACCATGTGCAACCCCTACAAGTGTTGTCCCTGACCCATCATTAAACGATAACATTTGAAATAAATCGTTGGTGGTTTCTTGCGAACCGCCAGATGCCGGTAATAGTTCACAAATAGTAATATTACTATTTATGACTAGCTTAGCATAAATTAATATGGGAAAAATCATTATATGCCTGATAAATGACTACATATCTATTGGAGAGTTCAGTAATGTAAGTTAACTAAACCAGTAGTTGAAACTTGCAGGTTAAGCGGTGGCATCTGAGTGGTTTATTTGAGTCTTAGTTTGTAGGTGATATCAGGTAGTTTAAAATAAAAGTATAACTGATAAATTATGAATGAACACAGGGACATACATGTTGAAATTACATAATATGTACTAGTACATAAGTATATGTACACTTACATATATATGTACTACTCATAAGGATGTTTAACTTTCCATTACGGGCGGGCAGAGCCCGGCACGATGAAAAATGGAAAAATCAAAAAAAAAAAAGCAAGAAGGGGTAAAAAAGAGCGGGAAAAAGGGGGGAAAAAACAGAAAATAGTTTAATTTAGAATTTTGGCTTTGGGAGTCGAGGGTCGGAGTTAGAATCTCCTTTTTCTGAGCACTAGGAAGGAATTTGACCTTCGACGTCCGGATTACAAAACCGGTGCTCTTACACTGAGCTACTAGGGCAGTTTATTCGAGGGCTTTGTTTTCTGCTCAGCCGACAAGTGGCATAATAACCAGGAAGAGGGAGAAGTAGATGACAGAGGCAACTTGGCCGATGATGACGAAGGGGTGTTCAACTGGCATGCCTCCGATTCATGTAAGGATCAGTACGTCTGCGACGAGGGTTCAGAACAGAAGTTGTGTGAGAGGGCGGAAGGTTAGGCCTCGCTGGTTGGAGGTGTGGAGAAAGGGAACAACTGCTAGTACAAGAATGGAGAAGAGAAGGGCGAGGACACCCCCTAGTTTGTTGGGGATGGAGCGAAGAATTGCATACGCAAAGAGGAAGTACCATTCTGGCTTGATGTGGGGTGGTGTAACAAGGGGGTTTGCGGGGGTGAAATTGTCTGGGTCTCCAAGGAGGTTGGGGGCGAAGAGGGCTAGGGATGAGAGGCCAATGAGAACAATAGCAAAACCAAGGACGTCTTTGTAGATGAAATAAGGGTGAAAGGCGATTTTGTCAGCATCGGAGTTAATACCGACGGGGTTACTTGATCCTGTTTCATGAAGGAAAAGGAAGTGAAGGATTGAGGCGGCAATAATGACGAAGGGGAATAAAAAGTGGAAGGCAAAGAATCGAGTGAGGGTAGCGTTGTCTACGGAGAAGCCGCCCCAGATTCATTGAACAAGGGCTTCTCCTACATAGGGGACGGCAGAAAGAAGGTTGGTAATGACAGTGGCGCCTCAGAAAGACATTTGTCCTCAGGGGAGAACATAGCCTACGAATGCGGTTATCATAACGAGGAGGAGGAGTACAACTCCGACGTTTCAGGTTTCTTTTATAAGATAGGAGCCGTAGTACAAGCCTCGGCCGATGTGGAGGTAGATGCAAATGAAAAAGAAGGATGCACCGTTGGCGTGGATGTTTCGGATTAGTCAGCCGTACGTAACATCTCGGCAGATGTGAGCAACTGAGGAAAAAGCCGTTGAGATATCGGCGGTGTAGTGTATGGCTAGGAAAAGCCCGGTTACAATCTGTGTGCCTAAACATAGGATTAGGAGAGAACCGAAGTTTCATCAGGCTGAGATGTTAGAGGGGGCAGGAAGGTCAATAAAAGCGTCGTTAGCGATTTTTAGCAAGGGGTGGGTTTTTCGAAGGCGGGCCATAAGAGGTTCTTGTAGTTGAATAACAACGGTGGTTTTTCAAGTCATTGGTCTCGGTTAGAATCCGAGCAGGAATTATGACTTATTTTATGTCTTTATCTTTGTTTGGGTTAGTTTTAGGCCTTGTGGCCGTTGCATCAAACCCGGCTCCTTACTTTGCGGCGTTAGGGTTGGTAGTTGCTGCAGGCGTTGGTTGCGGGGTGTTGGTCGGGCATGGAGGTGTTTTTTTATCCTTGGTGTTATTTTTAATTTACTTGGGGGGAATGTTGGTGGTTTTTGCTTATTCAGCAGCTTTGGCTGCTGAGCCTTTTCCGGAGTCATGGGGAGATACCTCTGTGCTAGGTTACGTTATTGGGTATTTAGGGCTGGTGGGGTTAGCAGGGGCGTGATTTTGAGGGGGATGATTTGGAACTTCTTGAGCTGTTGTAGATGAATTTAAAGAGTTCTCAGTGCTTCGGGGAGATACAAGTGGTGTAGCTTTAATGTACTCTTCTGGGGGTGGGGCCTTAGTTATTTGTGCGGGGGTTCTTTTGTTGACCTTGTTTGTGGTGTTAGAAATAACTCGGGGCTTAAATCGAGGGGCGTTACGAGCTGTATAAGGTGGTTAGAAGGAGGGCTAAGGTTGTTGTGAGGAAGAAGAGTGAGAGGTAAGTTTTGATCATGCCTTGTTGGGCGTTGCTTGTTGAGGTGATCAGAGGAAGGTGGGAAGAGACTACTGTTTTAGGGCCTACTTTCTCTAGTCATGTTTGGTCTACAAGTTGGGTGGCAATAGTTTGCCCTAAGACAAGGTTAAGTTTGGGGGTAATTCGGTGAAAGATAGCGGGGAAGAATCCAAGCATATTAGAGAAGTGGTGGGCTGGCAAGCTAGGTGTGGTTTTAAATTGTTTGTTAGTTAGGGAAGCGAGCTCTAGTGCAATAAGGAGACCGAGGATAGTTACAAGAAGGGCGGCGAGTTTAAGGGGCGTAGGCATAGTTATGATAGGGGTTTTTGAGGGTAAAAAATTAGAGGTAATCAGGAGGCCTGCAATTACGCTTCCTCAGGCTAGGCGTTTCAACGGGTTAATCACGGAGGGGTTATTTTCGTTAATGGGGGATAACGTTGAAAACCGGGGGTGTCCCATGGAGACAAAATAAATTAGTCGGAGGCTATAAATGGCTGTAAAAGAGGTGGCTAGGAGGGTGAGGACTAGGGCTCAGGCGTTTAGGTAGGATGTGTTTAGGGCTTCAATGATGGCGTCTTTTGAGAAGAAGCCTGCTAAGAAGGGGGTTCCGGTAAGGGCAAGGCTTCCGATGGTCATGCAAGAAGAGGTAAAGGGGGTGAGTTGGTGAAGACCCCCTATTTTGCGGATGTCTTGTTCGTCGTTTAGGCTGTGAATTACAGCTCCGGAGCAGAGGAACAGCATAGCTTTAAAGAATGCGTGGGTGCAGATGTGGAGGAAAGCTAGTTGTGGTTGGTTTAGGCCAATAGTAACTATTATTAGGCCTAGTTGGCTTGAAGTAGAGAATGCAATGATTTTTTTGATATCATTTTGTGTGAGAGCGCAGGTGGCTGTAAAAAGAGTGGTGAGGGCTCCGAGGCATAAACAAAGGGTAAGGGCAAAGGGATTATTTTCCATCAAGGGGTGGAGTCGAATGAGGAGAAAAATTCCTGCGACGACTATTGTGCTTGAGTGAAGTAGGGCAGATACCGGCGTAGGGCCTTCCATTGCAGAAGGAAGTCACGGGTGGAGACCAAATTGTGCAGATTTGCCAGTGGCGGCAAGGATAAGGCCGAGTAGAGGAAGAGTTAGGTCGAAATCTTTAGAGGTGGAAAATATTTGCTGAATTTCTCAGGAGCCGAGGTTTGTTGCAAATCATGCTATAGAAAGAATTAGTCCGATATCACCGACGCGGTTATACAGGACGGCTTGAAGAGCGGCTGTGTTGGCATCTGCTCGGCCATGCCATCAGCCGATGAGAAGAAAGGATATGATACCGACGCCTTCTCAGCCGATGAATAGTTGGAATATGTTGTTAGCTGTAACAAGAATAATTATAGCTACGAGGAACAGGAGAAGAAATTTAAAGAATCGATTTATGTTGGGGTCTGCATGTATATACCAGGAGGCAAATTCAAGGATAGACCAGGTTACGTAAAGGGCAATAGGTGTAAAGATAATGGAGTAATGGTCGAATTTGAAGCTGAGGCTGATATCGAAAGTACTAGTATTTATTCATTGTCAGTTAGTAACGATTGTCTCAGTCCCGTGGTTGAGGAAAATAAAAAGTGGGAGTAGGCTGACGAGGAAAGCAGTTTTGACTGCGGTTTTAACGTGAGTAAGGGCCCAACTTTGAGGGAGGGGGGTGGGGGACAGGGTCGTAATTAAAGGGTAAACAAGTAGTGCAAAGATAACAAGGAGATTGGAGCTTAAAATAAGTGATGTTGAGTGCATAGCTGCTACTTGGATTTGCACCAAGAGTTTTTGGTTCCTAAGACCAATGGATGAGCTATTATCCTTTAGGAGCGCGAGTGAGCCACGGAGTTTAACCGTGGGAATAGGGATTAGCAGTCTCTAGTGCTACAGGCCTCTCTCGGTGGGTAAGAGGGGTTTAACCTCTATTACTAGAATCACAATCTAACGTTTTAGTTAAACTATACCTACAGAAGCATCAGCCTCACATAATCTCGGGTTTTAAAACAAGGAGGGTGATGGGGAGGAGGTGGAGGAGGAGGAGGAGGTGTTCTCGGGTGTGGGGTGGTTCAAGGGCAATAATGTGGGAGGGGAGTGGGCCTCGTTGGGTTGTGAGGAAGAGGTAGAGAGAGTAGCTTGCAGTAATTAGGGTTCCGGCTCCGGTGAGGGCAAGGGTTCAGGGGGATCAGTTGAACATAGATGTGATAATTATTAATTCGCCTATCAGGTTAGGAAGGGGAGGAAGGGCAAGGTTTGCGAGGTTGGCAATAAATCATCAGGTGGCTGTTAAAGGGAAGATTATCTGAAGGCCCCGAGCTAGAAGTATAGTGCGGCTATGTGTGCGTTCGTAGGTAATATTAGCGAGACAGAATAGGGCGGATGAGGCTAGGCCGTGGGCAATTATTAGGATAATTGCTCCGGTGAATCCTCAGGGTGTTTGAATGAGGATCCCACCTGCAACCAGGCCTATGTGGCTCACAGAGGAGTAGGCGATTAGGGACTTGAGGTCTGTCTGTCGAAGACAAATGGAGCCGGTTATAATCACACCTCAGAGAGCAAGGGCGATGAAAGGGTAGGCTAGTTCTTTAGTTAGGGGGTCTAGCATAACTATTATTCGTATCATGCCGTAGCCTCCCAGTTTTAGGAGAACAGCGGCTAGGACCATGGAGCCCGCAACGGGGGCTTCGACATGAGCTTTGGGGAGTCATAGATGAATTCCGTAAAGAGGCATCTTAACGAGGAAGGCTAGAAGACATCCGGCTCATCAAAGTTTGCCCCCAAAAGAAGAGAGGTGAAGGGGCTGGGTGTAGGGAAGTGTAAGTATGGAGAGAGTTCCGGCATGATTTTGTAGGAGGAGAAGGGCAACGAGAAGAGGGAGGGACCCAGCAAGAGTATAGAATAAAAAGTAGGTGCCCGCGTTTAAACGTTCTGCTTGATTTCCTCAACGGGTAATAATAATTAGAGTCGGGACAAGGGTGGCTTCAAATATAACGTAAAATAAAATGATTTCGGTGGCTCCGAAGGCCATGATTAAAAACATCTGAAGGGATGCTAAAAGAGAAATATAGGTTCGTTGACGGTTGGTTGGTTCTGAGGCCATGTGGTTTTGGCTAGCGAGGATTATGAGGGGGAGGAGCCAGCAGGAGAGAACTAAGAGGGGGGTTGAGAGGGGGTCTGTAGCTAAATAAAGGTTGGAGGTGGACCAACCAGTTTCGGAGGCTCATTTAAGTCAGGCTAGGCTGGCTAGGGCAATAACTAAACTTTGGGTGGTTAAGGTTGATCAGAGCCATTTTTTAGGGGTAAGTCAAATCGTGGGAAAAAGTATAAGCGTGGGAATTAGAATTTTTAGCATTGTAGGAGGTTGAGGCTTTGGAGGCGGTCTGTGCCGTGGGTGCGGGCAGTGGCTACCAGGAGAGCCAGGCCTGCGCTTGCTTCACAAGCTGAAAATGCAAGGAGAAGTATGGGTGCGGTAGAGTAGCTGGTGGCCTCTAGTTGGAGGGCCCATAAGGAGAGGGCAATAAATAAGGAGAGTATTATTCCTTCAAGGCAGAGCAGGGCGGAGAGGAGGTGGGTGCGGTGGAATGCTAGTCCTATTAGTCCGAGGGCAAATGCTGAGGTAAAGCTAAAGTGTACGGGGGTCATAAAGCAATCATGGAATTAAACCATGATCTTTTGAGCCGAAATCAAAGGTCTTATTTTAGACTAACTGCTTAATTAGCTATTCAGCCCATTCGAGGCCACCTTGGGCTCACTCATAGGCTAGTCCGAGCGTGAGAAGGGTTAGAACAGCAGTGACTCACAAAAAGGTTGTAGTGGGGGTCAGAAGTTGGTCTCCTCATGGAAGGGGGAGGAGAAGGGCAATTTCTAGGTCAAAGAGTAAAAATAAGATGGCGACGAGAAAGAAGCGTAGGGAGAAAGGGAGGCGGGCAGACCCCAGGGGGTCAAAGCCGCATTCATAGGGGGAGAGCTTTTCAGCATCCGGGGTGATCTGGGGGAGTCAGAAGGACACGGTGGCTAAAATGAGGGAGAGTGAAATTGTGATTGTAAACACTGTTGTGACTAAGTTCATTATCTTTCCTTGGAGTTTAACCAAGATCGGGTGATTGGAAGTCACTTATACTGTCATTTGTACTAGGAAGATTATGAGCCTCATCAATAGATGGAGACGTAAAGGAAGAGTCAAACTACGTCGACGAAATGTCAGTATCAGGCGGCAGCTTCAAATCCGAAATGATGTTCAGATGTAAAATGGTATTGGGTTTGTCGAAGGAGGCAGACGGCCAGGAAAATTGAGCCGATGATTACATGGAGGCCGTGGAAGCCTGTAGCAACAAAGAAAGTAGAGCCGTAGACCCCGTCAGCAATTGTAAAGGGGGCTTCGTAGTATTCCATCCCTTGGAGGAAGGTGAAGTAGAAACCTAAAGTGATAGTCAGGGCAAGAGATTGGATTGCTTGTTTTCGGGTGCCTTCCATGATGCTATGGTGGGCTCATGTAACGGTGACACCAGAAGCTAGGAGGACAGCAGTATTAAGGAGTGGCACCTCGAAGGGGTCGAGGGCTGTGATTCCTGTAGGGGGTCAGCAACCTCCAAGTTCGGGGGTAGGGGCAAGGCTGGCGTGGTAGAAGGCCCAGAAGAAGCCTAGGAAAAAGAAAACTTCCGAGGTAATAAAAAGAATCATTCCGTAGCGGAGTCCTTTTTGAACGGGAGGGGTGTGGTGGCCTTGAAAGGTTCCTTCTCGAATGATGTCACGTCATCATTGATACATAGTTAAGAGAAGAAGGACTAGTCCTAAGGTTATTAGAATGGTCGAGTGGAAATGGAATCAGACTGCAAGGCCTGATGTTATTAGGAGAGCGGCAATTGCGCCGGTGAGGGGCCAGGGGCTTGGGTCGACCATATGATATGCGTGTGCTTGGTGGGCCATTAAACGTTTTCTTGTAGGTAGAGGCTTAGAAGGAGAACAAATACATAGGCCTGGATTATAGCAACTGCAACTTCTAGAAGTGTAAGGAGGAATAGGACAGTTGCAGTTAGAATAGCTACGGTAGGCATAATTGGTAGGAGTACGAAGGCACCTGTTGCGATGAGTTGGATAAGGAGGTGACCTGCAGTGAGGTTGGCTGTCAGTCGTACACCTAAGGCAAGGGGGCGAATAAATAGGCTAATTGTTTCGATGATGATGAGAATCGGGATAAGAAGGGCGGGGGTTCCTTCCGGAAGTAGGTGTCCTAATGCAGCGGTAGGTTGATTACGCATCCCAATAATTACAGTAGCAAGTCAGAGAGGCACAGCAAGTCCTAAATTTAAGGAGAGTTGGGTGGTAGGGGTGAAAGTGTATGGAAGGAGGCCAAGTATGTTTAGGGAGATAAGGAAGAGCATTAGGGAGGCCAGAATGGCGGCTCACTTGTGACCGGCTAAGTTTAAGGGGAGGAGGAGTTGTTGTGTAAACCGGTTGATGAATCAGCCTTGAAGGGTGATGAGACGGTTATTTAGTCAACGAGCGGAGGGGGTTGGGAAAAGAAGTCAGGGGAGGGTGAGGGCTAAAGCCATAAGTGGGATACCAAAGTATGTGGGGCTTGAAAATTGGTCAAAGAAGCTTAGTGTCATGGTCAGTTTCAGGGTTCAGGTTTAGTTTTTTGGGCGCTAAGTGTGTTAGGCTCATTAGAGAAAGTATGGTTGAGGACTTTTGGGGGGATAATCGTTAAGAGGACTAATCAGGAGAATACTAGAATCGCAAATCAGGGGGCGGGGTTGAGTTGGGGCATTTCACTAAGGGTGGTTGGGGGTCACCAGTCTTTAGCTTAAAAGGCTAACGCTATGCCCGATTTAGCTTCTTAGTGAGGCGTCTTCAAGTATTAAGGAGGATCAGTTTTCAAAGTGAACTAGAGGAACTGCTTCAACTACAATAGGTATAAAGCTGTGATTAGCTCCACAAATTTCGGAACATTGTCCGTAGAATACTCCGGGGCGGGAGGCGATAAAGGCTGTTTGGTTTAGTCGTCCAGGGACGGCGTCTATTTTTACTCCGAGGGAGGGGACAGCTCAGGAGTGGAGGACGTCTTCAGCTGAGACGAGAATACGGATAGGGGATTCTACAGGGACGACCATACGGTGGTCTGCCTCTAGGAGGCGAAATTGGCCAGGGTTAAGATCTTGTGTGGGAATTATGTAGGAGTCAAAGCCTAGGTCTTCGTAGTCAGTATATTCGTAACTTCAGTATCATTGGTGGCCCATTGCTTTAATTGTAAGGTGGGGGTCGTTAATTTCGTCCATGAGGTAAAGAATACGAAGGGAGGGGAGAGCAATAAGAATAAGAATGACTGCTGGGAGAATAGTTCATACAATTTCGATTTCTTGGGAATCGAGGATATATTTGTTTGTAAGTTTTGTGGAGACCATTGCTACGATAATATAAAACACCAAGGTGCTAATAAGGAGGACAATTATTAGGGCGTGGTCGTGGAAGTGAAGGAGCTCTTCTATTACAGGTGAGGCCGCGTCTTGGAATCCTAGTTGTGAGGGATGTGCCATTATAGCTAGATGCTCAAGGCACGCGGGAGTTTAACCCACAATTCTGCCTCGACAAGGCAGTGTAATAACAAATTTTACTAGTGCCTTATGAAGAAAGTGGCAGAGTGGCTACGCGGTTGGCTTGAAACCAGCATACGGGGGTTCGATTCCCTCTTTTCTCGTTAATTTGTTTGAACCTGAACAAATGCAGGTTCTTCAAATGTGTGGTAGGGGGGAGGACACCCATGAAGTCACTCTACATTTGTTGCGGTAAGTTCAACTGACATTACTTCTCGTTTGGCAGCAAAAGCTTCTCAGAGAATAAATAGGAACATGATAACTGCAACAAGGGAGATTAGGGAGCCGATAGAGGAGACGGTGTTTCATAGTGTGTAGGCATCAGGGTAGTCGGAATACCGACGGGGCATGCCAGCAAGTCCTAGGAAGTGTTGGGGGAAGAAGGTTAGGTTTACTCCGATAAATATTACCCCGAAGTGGATTTTTGTTCATGTGCTATGAAGTGTAAAGCCCGTAAATAGAGGGAATCAGTGGACGAAGCCAGCGACGATGGCGAAGACTGCTCCTATAGAAAGGACGTAGTGGAAATGTGCGACTACATAGTATGTGTCATGGAGGACGATGTCTAGGGAGGAATTAGCTAGTACAATACCTGTTAGTCCACCAACAGTGAAGAGGAAAATGAAGCCTAGGGCTCAGAGAAGGGGTGTCTCTCATTTAATTGATCCGCCGTGAAGTGTGGCTAGTCAGCTAAACACTTTAACCCCCGTTGGGATAGCGATGATTATTGTGGCGGATGTAAAGTAGGCACGAGTGTCTACGTCCATTCCAACGGTAAACATATGGTGGGCTCAGACAATAAAGCCTAGGAGACCGATGGCCATCATTGCTCAGACCATGCCCATGTAGCCGAAAGGTTCTTTTTTACCGGAGTAGTAAGCGACAATATGGGAGATTATACCGAAGCCGGGGAGAATTAAAATGTAGACTTCGGGGTGGCCGAAGAATCAGAATAGATGTTGATAAAGGATGGGGTCTCCCCCTCCTGCAGGGTCAAAAAAGGTGGTATTTAAGTTTCGGTCTGTGAGTAGTATGGTAATTCCTGCGGCTAGGACAGGGAGGGATAGGAGCAGAAGAACTGCTGTGATGAGAACCGCTCAGACAAAGAGGGGAGTCTGATATTGCGAAATGGCTGGGGGTTTCATGTTAATAATTGTTGTAATAAAATTGATTGCTCCAAGGATTGAAGAAATACCGGCGAGGTGGAGGGAGAAGATGGTTAGGTCTACGGAGGCCCCTGCGTGAGCAAGGTTTCCTGCTAAGGGTGGGTATACTGTTCAGCCCGTTCCGGCTCCAGCTTCAACCCCAGAAGAAGCTAGGAGAAGAAGGAAAGAGGGGGGTAGGAGTCAGAAGCTCATGTTATTTATTCGGGGAAAGGCTATGTCAGGGGCCCCGATCATTAGGGGAATTAATCAGTTTCCAAAGCCGCCGATCATGATTGGCATCACTATAAAAAAGATTATTACGAAAGCATGTGCTGTTACGATAACATTATAAATTTGGTCGTCCCCCAGGAGGGCTCCCGGTTGGCTAAGTTCGGCTCGGATCAGAAGGCTTAAGGCCGTTCCGACCATTCCGGCTCAGGCACCAAACACTAGGTAAAGGGTGCCAATGTCTTTGTGGTTAGTCGAGAAAAATCAGCGTGTGATTGCCACAGGTAAGGTGGCTGAGTTTTAAGCGGTGGATTGTAGCTCCATAGACAGAGGTTCAATTCCTCTCTTTATCAAGCCTTGTGGTGTAACCACGTCAGATTGCAAACCTGAAGATGCACGTTCATACGTGCCGGGGCTTCTTCCCGCCTCCCCCCAAGCGGCGGGAAGAAGTAGGTGGATGCTCGCTGGTTAGAGCGTTTAGCTGTTAACTAAAAGTTTGTAGGATCGAGGCCTTCCCACCTAGAAAAGCTTTAGCTTAATTAAAGTGTCTGGGTTGCATTCAGAAGATGTGAGATAAAGTCTTGCAAGTTTTATCAGAGGCTGGGGGATTTTCACCCCCGTTTAGGGCTTTGAAGGCCCTTGGTTTAGTGTTATCCTAAGCCCCTAGATAGTTAGGAAAGCTGCGACAGCAGGGGTTAAGGGGAGAAGGGCCAGGGCTCCCATTGTGGTTAGGGAGAGAGGGAGTGTGGGCTGGGTGAAAGAAAGACGTCAGGAGGCGGTGGAAGTAAGTGTGCTAGGGGAGGCAGTAAAGGCCATGGCGTAGCAGAGGCGGAGGTAGAAGTAAAGGCTAAGAAGTGCACTTATGGCCGTGAGGGTGGCGGTAAGGGGGAGCCCCTGTTTAGTTAGTTCCTGGAGGATAAGTCATTTAGGCATAAATCCGGTAAACGGGGGTAGGCCGCCAAGAGAAAGGAGTACGAGGGCAGTAAGGGCTGCTAAGGCGGGGGCTTTAGTTCAAGACAGGGCCATAGTATTGATGTTTGTGGCGGTGCTTGACTTAAATGAAAGGAATGCTGCAGAGGTTATGATAAGGTAGAGGGTTAAGCTCAGCAGGGTGAGGGAGGGGGCAAACTGGAGGATAAGGATTATTCAGCCGAGGTGGGCGATAGAGGAGTAGGCCAGGATCTTCCGGAGTTGGGTTTGGTTTAAACCACCTCAGCCCCCAACGAGGGTAGATAGAAGGCCCATGAAAATAAGTAAAGAGGGGTCTACGGCGGGGGCGATTTGGAGGATGAGGGCAAAGGGGCCAAGTTTTTGCCAGGTTGAGAGGATTAAGCCGGTAGTGAGGTCTAGGCCTTGAAGGACTTCTGGGAGCCAGAAGTGGAGGGGGGCTAGACCAATTTTTAGGGCTAGGGCGAGCATGGTAATAGTGGTGGCAATGGGGTGGGAGAGTTGAAGAATATCTCATTCCCCGACAAGTCAGGCGTTGGTGGTGCTAGCAAATAGGATTGTGGCTGCAGCAGTGGCTTGGGTGAGGAAGTATTTTGTGGTTGCTTCAACTGCTCGGGGGTGGTGGTGGCGTGCTATTAAGGGTAAGATAGCAAGGGTATTAATTTCGAGCCCCATTCATGCGAGGAGTCAGTGGGAGCTCGTAAATGTGAGTGTTGTGCCTAGGCCAAGGCTAAAGAGGAGGATGGCGAGGACGAAGGGGTTCATTAGTAAGGGAAGGATTTTAACCAACATGTTTGGGGTATGGGCCCGAAAGCTTGATTAGCTGACTTTACTAGAAAGTGGTGTAATGGGAGCACTAAGAGTTTTGATCTCTTAAGGATGGGTTCGAGCCCCTTCTTTCTAAGTGTAGGAACTGGGGGGACTTGAACCTCCATAAGCCACTCTATCAAAGTGGTCCTTAAGCATTCGGGCACAGTTCCAGGGTTAAAGTTGGGGCGGAAGGCCTGCGAATGCAGTCGGGAGGGCAAGGTGCCAGAGTACCAGGGCAAGAGTTAGGGGCAAAAAGCTTTTTCAGACTAAGTGCATAAGTTGATCGTAGCGGAAGCGGGGGTAGGAGGCTCGGACTCAGAGGAAAAGGACTGAAAGGAGGGCAGCTTTCGTTATGAGGTTAATAGAAGTAAGTTCAGGGAAGGAGGGGATGTGGTAGGCCCCTAAAAAAAGAATGGCAGAGAGTGTGTTCATTAAAAGGATATTAGCATACTCAGCTAGGAAGAAGAGGGCAAAGGGTCCCCCTGCGTATTCAACGTTAAAGCCAGACACTAGTTCAGATTCACCTTCAGTGAGGTCAAAAGGGGCTCGGTTAGTTTCGGCGAGGGTAGAGATGTATCATATAGCAGCTAGGGGTCAGGCAGGGGCAATTAGTCAAATGTTTTCTTGGGCAACGTTGAAAGTTTGAAGGGTGAAACCGCCTGTGAAGATGATGATGCTGAGGAGAATAAGGCCTAGGCTAACTTCGTAGGAAATGGTTTGGGCAACGGCCCGTAAGGCCCCGATAAGGGCGTATTTTGAATTGGATGCTCAACCAGAGCCAAGAATAGAGTAGACGGCGAGGCTTGAGAGAGCTAGAACAAATAGAATCCCTAGATTTAGGTCTGTGACAGGGTAGGGGATGGGTATTGGGGCTCAGAGGGCAAGGGCAAGAGTTAAAGCAAGCACGGGGGTGGCAAGAAAGAGAAAGGGGGAAGAAGTAGAAGGGCGTACTGGCTCTTTAATAAAAAGTTTGACTCCGTCTGCAATTGGCTGAAGTAACCCGTAAGGCCCTACGATGTTTGGCCCTTTCCGAAATTGTATATAGCCAAGCACTTTTCGTTCAAGAAGGGTGAGGAAAGCTACAGCTAGGAGGACGGGGACAATGTAGGCAAGGGGGTTGATGATAAAGATAACTAGGGTTGTAATCATAGCTAAGAAGAGGGTTTGAACCTCTGGGAGAAAGGGCTTAGGCCTTTCGCAATTACCGGGCTCTGCCATCTTAGCGCGCCATTCTCTTGGGCTCATTTGGGTGTGCCCCCTTGTCTGCTTAAGTTGTCTTCATCAGGTGGGGGTGAGGCATGCCTTGAGCATGGGCCCCCCTTTCCCGGTCCTTTCGTACTAGGGAAAGTTACATCATAGATAGAAACTGACCTGGATTACTCCGGTCTGAACTCAGATCACGTAGGACTTTAATCGTTGAACAAACGAACCCTTAATAGCGGTTGCACCATTAGGATGTCCTGATCCAACATCGAGGTCGTAAACCCCCTTGTCGATAGGGACTCTGGGAGGGGATTGCGCTGTTATCCCTAGGGTAACTTGGTCCGTTGATCGGCATTTGCCGGATCATATTGGTCAGAAATTCTGTTGCTTAGAGTTGTAGCTCTTGGCTGTGGGAAAGGTTTTCCCAGTCCACATGGGGGCTTGGTTTTCCCCCGCGGTCGCCCCAACCAAAGACATGTTGGCTAGGGGGTACTGTGTTTATTCCTGTAATATAGGGGTTTTAACGTAGTCTGCCTTTTGTCTAAAGCTCCATAGGGTCTTCTCGTCTTATGTTTATATTCCCGCTTCTGCACGGGAAGATCAATTTCATTGACGAAGAGAAGGAGACAGTCAAGCCCTCGTTGTGCCATTCATACGGGTCTTCATTTAAAAGACAAGTGATTACGCTACCTTCGCACGGTCAAAATACCGCGGCCGTTAAACTTAGAGTCACAGGGCAGGCGGGACCTCTTATATTAAAATTTGCAAGAGGCGATGTTTTTGGTAAACAGGCGAGGCTTGGGTTTGCCGAGTTCCTTCTTCTCTTTTAGGTCTTTCCCGGGGGACACTCCTGTGTGGGGTTAACGATAGTAATATACGTGCTTTTCTAGCATTTTTCTTGGTTCGTATTTCCCTCTGGTATTGGGTTCGTTATTTGTCGGTGGGGGGTCCGGTCCGACTTACACATGTGTTGGGAGAGGGTTATACCCTCTTATTACTCATTCTAGCATAATCGCCCCCAGGAGGGGGGCATGGGGCGGCTTAGTAAGATTAGGGGGTAAGAATAAGTATCAGGATAAAAGGTTTGTTTGTCTGTCTGAGCTTTAACGCTTTCTGTGCAGATGGCTGCTTTTAGGCCCACTGGAACAGGTTACCTTAAATATTATGATCTTTAACCGCCTGATAAGGTTGTGTCCTTGTTCAAAAGAGCTGTACCTCTTTTGACTAACTTCTCTAGTGTCACCGGGGCCGGCGTAAGTAAGACTTCGGGGGCTTGGGGAGCTAGAGGGCTGAACTTCTATTCATTTCTTAAGCAACCAGCTATAACTAAACTCGGTAGGTTTATCACCTCTACTCGGAGCTCTTCCCACTCTTTTGCCACAGAGACGGGTTGGCCCTGGATAGGCTGTCTCGGAGTAGCTCGTCTAGTTTCGGGGGCTTAAACTAAAGGTCTCTTTGCTTAAGTTTGCTGGCTAGATCATGATGCAAAAGGTACAAGGGTTAATCTCTGCTTTTTTAGGCTTTAATGGGTTGTTTCATTTCTCTTTCAGCTTTCCCTTGCGGTACTTTCTCTGTTGCTCAGGGTCCCTTTTCTGTCGCCCGTACTAAGGGGGAAAAATGGTTTGTTTAGTCTAGTGCAGGTTATGCAGAGGAATATATATTGTGGTGTTTAAAAAATGTCTAGGCTAGCTTTTCAGCTCAGTGCGACCCGACTTGCACGGGCTTCTTCTCGGTGTAAGGGAGATATTTATCTAGTTCAACTGCGCTCTGGTTGTTCCAAGTGCACCTTCCGGTACACTTACCATGTTACGACTTGCCTCCCCTTAGTCCTGATGTTTTCTTATTTAATTTTGGAAAGCGGACTTGGGGAGAGTGACGGGCGGTGTGTGCGCGCCTCAGAGCCAGTTTCAATAGAACTCTCTATTTTCTGTTTACTGCTAAATCCACCTTAAGACACTGGTTTCACAGCGTTGTTCGTGTACTCTGAATTAGAGAATGTAGCCCATTTCTTCCCACCCCATACGCTACACCTCGACCTGACGTTTAGGGTTTTACCCTTTTTGCTTACTATGAGACCTTCACAGGGTAAGCTGACGACGGCGGTATATAGGCGGGGTTAACAAGAGGTGGTGAGGTTGAACGGGGGGTATCGGTTCTAGAACAGGCTCCTCTAGGTGGGTCTGGGGCACCGCCAAGTCCTTTGGGTTTTAAGCTGGCGCTTGTAGTCCCCTGGCGGATATTAGTTGTATTTTTCTATCAAGGTTTATAGCTAAGCATAGTGGGGTATCTAATCCCAGTTTGTGACATAGCTGTCGTGGGTTCGGGGGGGGGGGTAAAGCCACTTTCGTGAGGGGGCTTCGTGCCCTCAGATGCGTATGACAGCCTAGAGGGTGTTCGGCTTTAGTTTAAAAGTTCCGTAACCACTCTTTACGCCGGTGACCGTCAACTTGGGCCTCTCGTATAACCGCGGTGGCTGGCACGAGTTTTACCGGCCCTGTTTACCTTAACTAAGTCAAGCTTTCGCTTATAGCTTAATGTTTATCACTGCTGAGTTCCCTTAGGGGTGTGGCTTAGCAAGGCGTCTTGGGCTGCCGGAGCGTGCCTGATGCCGGCTCCTCGTCCCCGGGCAGGGGATTAAGGGCATCCTCACAGGGGGGCGGAGACTTGCATGTGTAGATCTGGCAAAAGCTGATGGTAAAGTCAGGACCAAGCCTTTGTGCTTGCGGGATTTTCTAGGACCCATCTTGACATCTTCAGTGTCATGCTTTAGGTTAAGCTACGCTAGC
>NW_027662318.1:0-83841 GCF_963989245.1 Nansenia antarctica | reverse complement strand
TTTTTTTTTTTTTTTTTTTTTTTTTTTTTTAAGTCGAACACGATTTTTTTTGCCACTCCCATTGACTTTTATGATCGTGAGATCACGCTGAGTCCAAAACGGGGTAGGGTTAGCATGATGCCTTTAGCATGTGGCTAATCTGCAGGAAGCTCAATAACATCACGTCCCGGGGTCGTAGAGGGCTGGGGTTGGGCTTCAAATGACCGTGTAGACCTAAGGAACAGAAATATGAAAACCGCGTGTTTCTACCACATTCATAGCCAGCGTTATACGTCCCGTAGTGTGACCCCTCCCGGGGTTAATAACGTATGGTTCCCCGCGGGTTAGGAGAACAATTCCAACACCCCCGGATAGACCAGAGGACAGGGAATCTAAAACCATTTGAATGGTGTCTCTACGACCTTCCTATCACCCCCCATCATCATCATCATCATCTCATCATCACACACACACACAGGCCACAGGCCACTTCCGCATTAGCGGTGTTAGCTTAGCAATCTCGTTGTGTTTTAACTTCACTTTAACATGACTTCCCCTGGTATGAGGGAATGTCACTGTTTTATAGAGAGGTGTTTGAGGCATGGGGGAAATATTTAGAGCAGGTAAGGTACAAGTGTGTAGGGAAAGATGAGGTTTTAAATCAGCCCATCTTTTTTAACCCCAAGATAAAGTACAATAGCAAGATGATAGTTAGTAAGCACTTTGAACAGGCAGGGTTTAGACAGGTAAAACATTTAGTGTCAGAGAACAATTTCAAACCAGAGCAGGAGATAGTGCAGGGAATAAGGGCAGTGAATAGGGATATAAGAACAGGTGGGATTGCAGGAGTGTATAATAGAATCAGGGACAGTATAAGTAGGGAATGGACAACTTTAATGTTAGGAAGAGGTGAAGTGTGAGGATGTGAAAACCAAAGGGACATACATGGATTTACTGGGTGATGGGTTGGTGAGGCCAGCGTCAGAGAAGGTGTGGGAAAGGGTTTTTGAAGGTTTTGATGTGGGAAAGGTATGGGCAAATCTGGGTGTGAAATATAATAGCGTAGAATGTGAGCACAATGATTTTAAGATTAGGCACAATAGGGTTTACACAAATGTCGTATTGCACCAAATGGATAGGAATGTAGGTAGGGTATGTGATGTATGTAAAGGGAGGGATGAACATTTTGACCACTTTTTTGTTGAATGTCCAAGTTTGTCTGTCTTATTTGTGAAAGTAAAGGGGTTGTTAAGTGTACACTGTGGGGTTACCGTCATGAATGAGATTGAATGGAAGGAATTGTTATTGTTTGGGGTGGTGGGAAAAAAGAAAGAAGTGAACGTAGATTTGGTTAATTTTTTGTTGAGTCACGTAAGGTATGCAATTGTATGTAGGAGGAATGTAGCACATTATGAGGGGAAAGTTACCAGGGTGTGGGAGTTGTTTGTGTCACTATTTAAAAGACTTAGACACAAACTCCGCCCACTTTGACTTAAGCTCCGCCCACTTTGACTTAAGCTCCGCCCACTTTGACTTAAGCTCCTCCCAGTTTGATTTAAGCTCCTCCCACTTTGCATTAGGCTCCGCCCACTTTGACTTAAGCTCCTCCCACTTTGATTTAAGCTCCGCCCACTTTGACTTAAGCTCCTCCCACTTTGACTTAAGCTCCTCCCACTTTGACTTAAGCTCCTCCCACTTTGATTTAAGCTCCGCCCACTTTGGCTTAAGCTCCGCCCACTTCGACGTAAGCTCCGCCCACTTTGACTTAAGCTCCTCCCACTTTGACTTAAGCTCCACCCACTTTGACTTAAGCTCCTCCCACTTTGACTTAAGCCCCGCCCACTTTGACTTAAGCTCCTCCCACTTTGATTTAAGCTCCGCCCACTTTGACTTAAGCTCCTCCCACTTTGACTTAAGCTCCACCCACTTTGACTTAAGCTCCTCCCACTTTGACTTAAACTCCTCCCACTTTGACTTAAGCTCATCCCACTTTGACTTAAGCTCCTCCCACTTTGACTTAAGCTCCTCCCACTTTGACTTAAGCTCCTCCCACTTTGATTTAAGCTCCGCCCACTTTGACTTAAGCTCCGCCCACTTTGACTTAAGCTCCCCCCACTTTGACTTAAGCTCCTCCCACTTTGATTTAAGCTCCGCCCACTTTGACCTAAGCTCCTCCCACTTTGATTTAAGCTCCGCCCACTTTGACTCAAGCTCCTCCCACTTTGATTTAAGCTCCTCCCACTTTGATTTAAGCTCCGCCCACTTTGACCTAAGCTCCTCCCACTTTGATTTAAGCTCCGCCCACTTTGACTTAAGCTCCTCCCACTTTGATTTAAGCTCCTCCCACTTTGATTTAAGCTCCGCCCACTTTGACTTAAGCTCCGCCCACTTTGACTTAAGCTCCTCCCACTTTGACTTAAGCTCCTCCCACTTTGATTTAAGCTCCGCCCACTTTGACTTAAGCTCCTCCCACTTTGATTTAAGCTCCTCCCACTTTGATTTAAGCTCCTCCCACTTTGATTTAAGCTCCGCCCACTTTGACTTAAGCTCCGCCCACTTTGACTTAAGCTCCTCCCACTTTGATTTAAGCTCCTCCCACTTTGATTTAAGCCCCGCCCACTTTGACTTAAGCTCCTCCCACTTTGACTTAAGCTCCTCCCACTTTTACACAAGCTCCGCCCACTTTTACACAGCTCATTAACATACAGCTCATTAGCATGAATCTCATTAGCATGAAGCTCATTAACATACAGCTCATTAACATACACACAGCTAATTAACATACATCTCATTAATATACAGCTCATTAGCATGAATCTCATTAACATACACAGCTAATTAACATACAGCTCATTAACATACAGCTCATTAACATACAGCTCATTAGCATGAATCTCATTAGCATGAAGCTCATTAACATACACACACAGCTCATTAACATACAGCTCATTAACATGACCATTCACATTCACATATGCCCAGGAATTCCCCACCCTTGTGACCCCAGGTCATAGAGAGAGATGTTAAATGCGTGCATCCACTATCTTCACCCTAACTTTTTTTTTTTTTTTTTTTTTTTTTTTTTTTAAGTCGAACACGATTTTTTTTGCCACTCCCATTGACTTTTATGATCGTGAGATCACGCTGAGTCCAAAACGGGGTAGGGTTAGCATGATGCCTTTAGCATGTGGCTAATCTGCAGGAAGCTCAATAACATCACGTCCCGGGGTCGTAGAGGGCTGGGGTTGGGCTTCAAATGACCGTGTAGACCTAAGGAACAGAAATATGAAAACCGCGTGTTTCTACCACATTCATAGCCAGCGTTATACGTCCCGTAGTGTGACCCCTCCCGGGGTTAATAACGTATGGTTCCCCGCGGGTTAGGAGAACAATTCCAACACCCCCGGATAGACCAGAGGACAGGGAATCTAAAACCATTTGAATGGTGTCTCTACGACCTTCCTATCACCCCCCATCATCATCATCATCATCTCATCATCACACACACACACAGGCCACAGGCCACTTCCGCATTAGCGGTGTTAGCTTAGCAATCTCGTTGTGTTTTAACTTCACTTTAACATGACTTCCCCTGGTATGAGGGAATGTCACTGTTTTATAGAGAGGTGTTTGAGGCATGGGGGAAATATTTAGAGCAGGTAAGGTACAAGTGTGTAGGGAAAGATGAGGTTTTAAATCAGCCCATCTTTTTTAACCCCAAGATAAAGTACAATAGCAAGATGATAGTTAGTAAGCACTTTGAACAGGCAGGGTTTAGACAGGTAAAACATTTAGTGTCAGAGAACAATTTCAAACCAGAGCAGGAGATAGTGAATCAGGGAATAAGGGCAGTGAATAGGGATATAAGAACAGGTGGGATTGCAGGAGTGTATAATAGAATCAGGGACAGTAGAAGTAGGGAATGGACAACTTTAATGTTAGGAAGAGGTGAAGTGTGAGGGTGTGAAAACAAAGGGATATACATGGATTTACTGGCTGATGGGTTGGTGAGGCCAGCGTCAGAGAAGGTGTGGGAAAGGGTTTTTGAAGGTTTTGATGTGGGAAAGGTATGGGCAAATCTGGGTGTGAAATATAATAGCGTAGAATGTGAGCACAATGATTTTAAGATTAGGCACAATAGGGTTTACACAAATGTCGTATTGCACCAAATGGATAGGAATGTAGGTAGGGTATGTGATGTATGTAAAGGGAGGGATGAACATTTTGACCACTTTTTTGTTGAATGTCCAAGTTTGTCTGTCTTATTTGTGAAAGTAAAGGGGTTGTTAAGTGTACACTGTGGGGTTACCGTCATGAATGAGATTGAATGGAAGGAATTGTTATTGTTTGGGGTGGTGGGAAAAAAGAAAGAAGTGAACGTAGATTTGGTTAATTTTTTGTTGAGTCACGTAAGGTATGCAATTGTATGTAGGAGGAATGTAGCACATTATGAGGGGAAAGTTACCAGGGTGTGGGAGTTGTTTGTGTCACTATTTAAAAGACTTAGACACAAACTCCGCCCACTTTGACTTAAGCTCCGCCCACTTTGACTTAAGCTCCGCCCACTTTGACTTAAGCTCCTCCCAGTTTGATTTAAGCTCCTCCCACTTTGCATTAGGCTCCGCCCACTTTGACTTAAGCTCCTCCCACTTTGATTTAAGCTCCGCCCACTTTGACTTAAGCTCCTCCCACTTTGACTTAAGCTCCTCCCACTTTGACTTAAGCTCCTCCCACTTTGATTTAAGCTCCGCCCACTTTGGCTTAAGCTCCGCCCACTTCGACGTAAGCTCCGCCCACTTTGACTTAAGCTCCTCCCACTTTGACTTAAGCTCCACCCACTTTGACTTAAGCTCCTCCCACTTTGACTTAAGCCCCGCCCACTTTGACTTAAGCTCCTCCCACTTTGATTTAAGCTCCGCCCACTTTGACTTAAGCTCCTCCCACTTTGACTTAAGCTCCACCCACTTTGACTTAAGCTCCTCCCACTTTGACTTAAACTCCTCCCACTTTGACTTAAGCTCATCCCACTTTGACTTAAGCTCCTCCCACTTTGACTTAAGCTCCTCCCACTTTGACTTAAGCTCCTCCCACTTTGATTTAAGCTCCGCCCACTTTGACTTAAGCTCCGCCCACTTTGACTTAAGCTCCCCCCACTTTGACTTAAGCTCCTCCCACTTTGATTTAAGCTCCGCCCACTTTGACCTAAGCTCCTCCCACTTTGATTTAAGCTCCGCCCACTTTGACTCAAGCTCCTCCCACTTTGATTTAAGCTCCTCCCACTTTGATTTAAGCTCCGCCCACTTTGACCTAAGCTCCTCCCACTTTGATTTAAGCTCCGCCCACTTTGACTTAAGCTCCTCCCACTTTGATTTAAGCTCCTCCCACTTTGATTTAAGCTCCGCCCACTTTGACTTAAGCTCCGCCCACTTTGACTTAAGCTCCTCCCACTTTGACTTAAGCTCCTCCCACTTTGATTTAAGCTCCGCCCACTTTGACTTAAGCTCCTCCCACTTTGATTTAAGCTCCTCCCACTTTGATTTAAGCTCCTCCCACTTTGATTTAAGCTCCGCCCACTTTGACTTAAGCTCCGCCCACTTTGACTTAAGCTCCTCCCACTTTGATTTAAGCTCCTCCCACTTTGATTTAAGCCCCGCCCACTTTGACTTAAGCTCCTCCCACTTTGACTTAAGCTCCTCCCACTTTTACACAAGCTCCGCCCACTTTTACACAGCTCATTAACATACAGCTCATTAGCATGAATCTCATTAGCATGAAGCTCATTAACATACAGCTCATTAACATACACACAGCTAATTAACATACATCTCATTAATATACAGCTCATTAGCATGAATCTCATTAACATACACAGCTAATTAACATACAGCTCATTAACATACAGCTCATTAACATACAGCTCATTAGCATGAATCTCATTAGCATGAAGCTCATTAACATACACACACAGCTCATTAACATACAGCTCATTAACATGACCATTCACATTCACATATGCCCAGGAATTCCCCACCCTTGTGACCCCAGGTCATAGAGAGAGATGTTAAATGCGTGCATCCACTATCTTCACCCTAACTTTTTTTTTTTTTTTTTTTTTTTTTTTTTTTAAGTCGAACACGATTTTTTTTGCCACTCCCATTGACTTTTATGATCGTGAGATCACGCTGAGTCCAAAACGGGGTAGGGTTAGCATGATGCCTTTAGCATGTGGCTAATCTGCAGGAAGCTCAATAACATCACGTCCCGGGGTCGTAGAGGGCTGGGGTTGGGCTTCAAATGACCGTGTAGACCTAAGGAACAGAAATATGAAAACCGCGTGTTTCTACCACATTCATAGCCAGCGTTATACGTCCCGTAGTGTGACCCCTCCCGGGGTTAATAACGTATGGTTCCCCGCGGGTTAGGAGAACAATTCCAACACCCCCGGATAGACCAGAGGACAGGGAATCTAAAACCATTTGAATGGTGTCTCTACGACCTTCCTATCACCCCCCATCATCATCATCATCATCTCATCATCACACACACACACAGGCCACAGGCCACTTCCGCATTAGCGGTGTTAGCTTAGCAATCTCGTTGTGTTTTAACTTCACTTTAACATGACTTCCCCTGGTATGAGGGAATGTCACTGTTTTATAGAGAGGTGTTTGAGGCATGGGGGAAATATTTAGAGCAGGTAAGGTACAAGTGTGTAGGGAAAGATGAGGTTTTAAATCAGCCCATCTTTTTTAACCCCAAGATAAAGTATAATAGCAAGATGATAGTTAGTAAGCACTTTGAACAGGCAGGGTTTAGACAGGTAAAACATTTAGTGTCAGAGAACAATTTCAAAACAGAGCAGGAGATAGTGAATCAGGGAATAAGGGCAGTGAATAGGGATATAAGGACAGGTGGGATTGCAGGAGTGTATAATAGAATCAGGGACAGTAGAAGTAGGGAATGGAACACTTTAATGTTAGGAAGAGGTGAAGTGTGAGGATGTGAAAACGAAAGGGACATACATGGATTTACTGGGTGATGGGTTGGTGAGGCCAGCGTCAGAGAAGGTGTGGGAAAGGGTTTTTGAAGGTATTGATGTGGGAAAGGTATGGGCAAATCTGGGTGTGAAATATAATAGCGTAGAATGTGAGCACAATGATTTTAAGATTAGGCACAATAGGGTTTACACAAATGTCGTATTGCACCAAATGGATAGGAATGTAGGTAGGGTATGTGATGTATGTAAAGGGAGGGATGAACATTTTGACCACTTTTTTGTTGAATGTCCAAGTTTGTCTGTCTTATTTGTGAAAGTAAAGGGGTTGTTAAGTGTACACTGTGGGGTTACCGTCATGAATGAGATTGAATGGAAGGAATTGTTATTGTTTGGGGTGGTGGGAAAAAAGAAAGAAGTGAACGTAGATTTGGTTAATTTTTTGTTGAGTCACGTAAGGTATGCAATTGTATGTAGGAGGAATGTAGCACATTATGAGGGGAAAGTTACCAGGGTGTGGGAGTTGTTTGTGTCACTATTTAAAAGACTTAGACACAAACTCCGCCCACTTTGACTTAAGCTCCGCCCACTTTGACTTAAGCTCCGCCCACTTTGACTTAAGCTCCTCCCAGTTTGATTTAAGCTCCTCCCACTTTGCATTAGGCTCCGCCCACTTTGACTTAAGCTCCTCCCACTTTGATTTAAGCTCCGCCCACTTTGACTTAAGCTCCTCCCACTTTGACTTAAGCTCCTCCCACTTTGACTTAAGCTCCTCCCACTTTGATTTAAGCTCCGCCCACTTTGGCTTAAGCTCCGCCCACTTCGACGTAAGCTCCGCCCACTTTGACTTAAGCTCCTCCCACTTTGACTTAAGCTCCACCCACTTTGACTTAAGCTCCTCCCACTTTGACTTAAGCCCCGCCCACTTTGACTTAAGCTCCTCCCACTTTGATTTAAGCTCCGCCCACTTTGACTTAAGCTCCTCCCACTTTGACTTAAGCTCCACCCACTTTGACTTAAGCTCCTCCCACTTTGACTTAAACTCCTCCCACTTTGACTTAAGCTCATCCCACTTTGACTTAAGCTCCTCCCACTTTGACTTAAGCTCCTCCCACTTTGACTTAAGCTCCTCCCACTTTGATTTAAGCTCCGCCCACTTTGACTTAAGCTCCGCCCACTTTGACTTAAGCTCCCCCCACTTTGACTTAAGCTCCTCCCACTTTGATTTAAGCTCCGCCCACTTTGACCTAAGCTCCTCCCACTTTGATTTAAGCTCCGCCCACTTTGACTCAAGCTCCTCCCACTTTGATTTAAGCTCCTCCCACTTTGATTTAAGCTCCGCCCACTTTGACCTAAGCTCCTCCCACTTTGATTTAAGCTCCGCCCACTTTGACTTAAGCTCCTCCCACTTTGATTTAAGCTCCTCCCACTTTGATTTAAGCTCCGCCCACTTTGACTTAAGCTCCGCCCACTTTGACTTAAGCTCCTCCCACTTTGACTTAAGCTCCTCCCACTTTGATTTAAGCTCCGCCCACTTTGACTTAAGCTCCTCCCACTTTGATTTAAGCTCCTCCCACTTTGATTTAAGCTCCTCCCACTTTGATTTAAGCTCCGCCCACTTTGACTTAAGCTCCGCCCACTTTGACTTAAGCTCCTCCCACTTTGATTTAAGCTCCTCCCACTTTGATTTAAGCCCCGCCCACTTTGACTTAAGCTCCTCCCACTTTGACTTAAGCTCCTCCCACTTTTACACAAGCTCCGCCCACTTTTACACAGCTCATTAACATACAGCTCATTAGCATGAATCTCATTAGCATGAAGCTCATTAACATACAGCTCATTAACATACACACAGCTAATTAACATACATCTCATTAATATACAGCTCATTAGCATGAATCTCATTAACATACACAGCTAATTAACATACAGCTCATTAACATACAGCTCATTAACATACAGCTCATTAGCATGAATCTCATTAGCATGAAGCTCATTAACATACACACACAGCTCATTAACATACAGCTCATTAACATGACCATTCACATTCACATATGCCCAGGAATTCCCCACCCTTGTGACCCCAGGTCATAGAGAGAGATGTTAAATGCGTGCATCCACTATCTTCACCCTAACTTTTTTTTTTTTTTTTAAGTCGAACACGATTTTTTTTGCCACTCCCATTGACTTTTATGATCGTGAGATCACGCTGAGTCCAAAACGGGGTAGGGTTAGCATGATGCCTTTAGCATGTGGCTAATCTGCAGGAAGCTCAATAACATCACGTCCCGGGGTCGTAGAGGGCTGGGGTTGGGCTTCAAATGACCGTGTAGACCTAAGGAACAGAAATATGAAAACCGCGTGTTTCTACCACATTCATAGCCAGCGTTATACGTCCCGTAGTGTGACCCCTCCCGGGGTTAATAACGTATGGTTCCCCGCGGGTTAGGAGAACAATTCCAACACCCCCGGATAGACCAGAGGACAGGGAATCTAAAACCATTTGAATGGTGTCTCTACGACCTTCCTATCACCCCCCATCATCATCATCATCATCTCATCATCACACACACACACAGGCCACAGGCCACTTCCGCATTAGCGGTGTTAGCTTAGCAATCTCGTTGTGTTTTAACTTCACTTTAACATGACTTCCCCTGGTATGAGGGAATGTCACTGTTTTATAGAGAGGTGTTTGAGGCATGGGGGAAATATTTAGAGCAGGTAAGGTACAAGTGTGTAGGGAAAGATGAGGTTTTAAATCAGCCCATCTTTTTTAACCCCAAGATAAAGTACAATAGCAAGATGATAGTTAGTAAGCACTTTGAACAGGCAGGGTTTAGACAGGTAAAACATTTAGTGTCAGAGAACAATTTCAAACCAGAGCAGGAGATAGTGAATCAGGGAATAAGGGCAGTGAATAGGGATATAAGAACAGGTGGGATTGCAGGAGTGTATAATAGAATCAGGGACAGTAGAAGTAGGGAATGGAACACTTTAATGTTAGGAAGAGGTGAAGTGTGAGGATGTGAAAACGAAAGGGACATACATGGATTTACTGGGTGATGGGTTGGTGAGGCCAGCGTCAGAGAAGGTGTGGGAAAGGGTTTTTGAAGGTATTGATGTGGGAAAGGTATGGGCAAATCTGGGTGTGAAATATAATAGCGTAGAATGTGAGCACAATGATTTTAAGATTAGGCACAATAGGGTTTACACAAATGTCGTATTGCACCAAATGGATAGGAATGTAGGTAGGGTATGTGATGTATGTAAAGGGAGGGATGAACATTTTGACCACTTTTTTGTTGAATGTCCAAGTTTGTCTGTCTTATTTGTGAAAGTAAAGGGGTTGTTAAGTGTACACTGTGGGGTTACCGTCATGAATGAGATTGAATGGAAGGAATTGTTATTGTTTGGGGTGGTGGGAAAAAAGAAAGAAGTGAACGTAGATTTGGTTAATTTTTTGTTGAGTCACGTAAGGTATGCAATTGTATGTAGGAGGAATGTAGCACATTATGAGGGGAAAGTTACCAGGGTGTGGGAGTTGTTTGTGTCACTATTTAAAAGACTTAGACACAAACTCCGCCCACTTTGACTTAAGCTCCGCCCACTTTGACTTAAGCTCCGCCCACTTTGACTTAAGCTCCTCCCAGTTTGATTTAAGCTCCTCCCACTTTGCATTAGGCTCCGCCCACTTTGACTTAAGCTCCTCCCACTTTGATTTAAGCTCCGCCCACTTTGACTTAAGCTCCTCCCACTTTGACTTAAGCTCCTCCCACTTTGACTTAAGCTCCTCCCACTTTGATTTAAGCTCCGCCCACTTTGGCTTAAGCTCCGCCCACTTCGACGTAAGCTCCGCCCACTTTGACTTAAGCTCCTCCCACTTTGACTTAAGCTCCACCCACTTTGACTTAAGCTCCTCCCACTTTGACTTAAGCCCCGCCCACTTTGACTTAAGCTCCTCCCACTTTGATTTAAGCTCCGCCCACTTTGACTTAAGCTCCTCCCACTTTGACTTAAGCTCCACCCACTTTGACTTAAGCTCCTCCCACTTTGACTTAAGCTCCTCCCACTTTGACTTAAGCTCATCCCACTTTGACTTAAGCTCCTCCCACTTTGACTTAAGCTCCGCCCACTTTGACTTAAGCTCCTCCCACTTTGACTTAAGCTCCTCCCACTTTGATTTAAGCTCCGCCCACTTTGACTTAAGCTCCGCCCACTTTGACTTAAGCTCCCCCACTTTGACTTAAGCTCCTCCCACTTTGATTTAAGCTCCGCCCACTTTGACCTAAGCTCCTCCCGCTTTGATTTAAGCTCCGCCCACTTTGACTCAAGCTCCTCCCACTTTGATTTAAGCTCCTCCCACTTTGATTTAAGCTCCGCCCACTTTGACCTAAGCTCCTCCCACTTTGATTTAAGCTCCGCCCACTTTGACTTAAGCTCCTCCCACTTTGATTTAAGCTCCTCCCACTTTGATTTAAGCTCCGCCCACTTTGACTTAAGCTCCGCCCACTTTGACTTAAGCTCCTCCCACTTTGACTTAAGCTCCTCCCACTTTGATTTAAGCTCCGCCCACTTTGACTTAAGCTCCTCCCACTTTGATTTAAGCTCCTCCCACTTTGATTTAAGCTCCTCCCACTTTGATTTAAGCTCCGCCCACTTTGACTTAAGCTCCGCCCACTTTGACTTAAGCTCCTCCCACTTTGATTTAAGCTCCTCCCACTTTGATTTAAGCCCCGCCCACTTTGACTTAAGCTCCTCCCACTTTGACTTAAGCTCCTCCCACTTTTACACAAGCTCCGCCCACTTTTACACAGCTCATTAACATACAGCTCATTAGCATGAATCTCATTAGCATGAAGCTCATTAACATACAGCTCATTAACATACACACAGCTAATTAACATACATCTCATTAATATACAGCTCATTAGCATGAATCTCATTAACATACACAGCTAATTAACATACAGCTCATTAACATACAGCTCATTAACATACAGCTCATTAGCATGAATCTCATTAGCATGAAGCTCATTAACATACACACACAGCTCATTAACATACAGCTCATTAACATGACCATTCACATTCACATATGCCCAGGAATTCCCCACCCTTGTGACCCCAGGTCATAGAGAGAGATGTTAAATGCGTGCATCCACTATCTTCACCCTAACTTTTTTTTTTTTTTTTTTTTTTTTTTTTTTTAAGTCGAACACGATTTTTTTTGCCACTCCCATTGACTTTTATGATCGTGAGATCACGCTGAATCCAAAACGGGGTAGGGTTAGCATGATGCCTTTAGCATGTGGCTAATCTGCAGGAAGCTCAATAACATCACGTCCCGGGGTCGTAGAGGGCTGGGGTTGGGCTTCAAATGACCGTGTAGACCTAAGGAACAGAAATATGAAAACCGCGTGTTTCTACCACATTCATAGCCAACGTTATACGTCCCGTAGTGTGACCCCTCCCGGGGTTAATAACGTATGGTTCCCCGCGGGTTAGGAGAACAATTCCAACACCCCCGGATAGACCAGAGGACAGGGAATCTAAAACCATTTGAATGGTGTCTCTACGACCTTCCTATCACCCCCCATCATCATCATCATCATCATCTCATCATCACACACACACAGGCCACAGGCCACTTCCGCATTAGCGGTGTTAGCTTAGCAATCTCGTTGTGTTTTAACTTCACTTTAACATGACTTCCCCTGGTATGAGGGAATGTCACTGTTTTATAGAGAGGTGTTTGAGGCATGGGGGAAATATTTAGAGCAGGTAAGGTACAAGTGTGTAGGGAAAGATGAGGTTTTAAATCAGCCCATCTTTTTTAACCCCAAGATAAAGTATAATAGCAAGATGATAGTTAGTAAGCACTTTGAACAGGCAGGGTTTAGACAGGTGAAACATTTAGTGTCAGAGAACAATTTCAAACCAGAGCAGGAGATAGTGAATCAGGGAATAAGGGCAGTGAATAGGGATATAAGAAAAGGTGGGATTGCAGGAGTGTATAATAGAATCAGGGACAGTATAAGTAGGGAATGGAACACTTTAATGTTAGGAAGAGGCAGAGTGTGAGGATGTGAAAACCAAAGGGACATACATGGATTTACTGGGTGATGGGTTGGTGAGGCCAGCGTCAGAGAAGGTGTGGGAAAGGGTTTTTGAAGGTATTGATGTGGGAAAGGTATGGGCAAATCTGGGTGTGAAATATAATAGCGTAGAATGTGAGCACAATGATTTTAAGATTAGGCACAATAGGGTTTACACAAATGTCGTATTGCACCAAATGGATAGGAATGTAGGTAGGGTATGTGATGTATGTAAAGGGAGGGATGAACATTTTGACCACTTTTTTGTTGAATGTCCAAGTTTGTCTGTCTTATTTGTGAAAGTAAAGGGGTTGTTAAGTGTACACTGTGGGGTTACCGTCATGAATGAGATTGAATGGAAGGAATTGTTATTGTTTGGGGTGGTGGGAAAAAAGAAAGAAGTGAACGTAGATTTGGTTAATTTTTTGTTGAGTCACGTAAGGTATGCAATTGTATGTAGGAGGAATGTAGCACATTATGAGGGGAAAGTTACCAGGGTGTGGGAGTTGTTTGTGTCACTATTTAAAAGACTTAGACACAAACTCCGCCCACTTTGACTTAAGCTCCGCCCACTTTGACTTAAGCTCCGCCCACTTTGACTTAAGCTCCTCCCAGTTTGATTTAAGCTCCTCCCACTTTGCATTAGGCTCCGCCCACTTTGACTTAAGCTCCTCCCACTTTGATTTAAGCTCCGCCCACTTTGACTTAAGCTCCTCCCACTTTGACTTAAGCTCCTCCCACTTTGACTTAAGCTCCTCCCACTTTGATTTAAGCTCCGCCCACTTTGGCTTAAGCTCCGCCCACTTCGACGTAAGCTCCGCCCACTTTGACTTAAGCTCCTCCCACTTTGACTTAAGCTCCACCCACTTTGACTTAAGCTCCTCCCACTTTGACTTAAGCCCCGCCCACTTTGACTTAAGCTCCTCCCACTTTGATTTAAGCTCCGCCCACTTTGACTTAAGCTCCTCCCACTTTGACTTAAGCTCCACCCACTTTGACTTAAGCTCCTCCCACTTTGACTTAAGCTCCTCCCACTTTGACTTAAGCTCATCCCACTTTGACTTAAGCTCCTCCCACTTTGACTTAAGCTCCGCCCACTTTGACTTAAGCTCCTCCCACTTTGACTTAAGCTCCTCCCACTTTGATTTAAGCTCCGCCCACTTTGACTTAAGCTCCGCCCACTTTGACTTAAGCTCCCCCCACTTTGACTTAAGCTCCTCCCACTTTGATTTAAGCTCCGCCCACTTTGACCTAAGCTCCTCCCGCTTTGATTTAAGCTCCGCCCACTTTGACTCAAGCTCCTCCCACTTTGATTTAAGCTCCTCCCACTTTGATTTAAGCTCCGCCCACTTTGACCTAAGCTCCTCCCACTTTGATTTAAGCTCCGCCCACTTTGACTTAAGCTCCTCCCACTTTGATTTAAGCTCCTCCCACTTTGATTTAAGCTCCGCCCACTTTGACTTAAGCTCCGCCCACTTTGACTTAAGCTCCTCCCACTTTGACTTAAGCTCCTCCCACTTTGATTTAAGCTCCGCCCACTTTGACTTAAGCTCCTCCCACTTTGATTTAAGCTCCTCCCACTTTGATTTAAGCTCCTCCCACTTTGATTTAAGCTCCGCCCACTTTGACTTAAGCTCCGCCCACTTTGACTTAAGCTCCTCCCACTTTGATTTAAGCTCCTCCCACTTTGATTTAAGCCCCGCCCACTTTGACTTAAGCTCCTCCCACTTTGACTTAAGCTCCTCCCACTTTTACACAAGCTCCGCCCACTTTTACACAGCTCATTAACATACAGCTCATTAGCATGAATCTCATTAGCATGAAGCTCATTAACATACAGCTCATTAACATACACACAGCTAATTAACATACATCTCATTAATATACAGCTCATTAGCATGAATCTCATTAACATACACAGCTAATTAACATACAGCTCATTAACATACAGCTCATTAACATACAGCTCATTAGCATGAATCTCATTAGCATGAAGCTCATTAACATACACACACAGCTCATTAACATACAGCTCATTAACATGACCATTCACATTCACATATGCCCAGGAATTCCCCACCCTTGTGACCCCAGGTCATAGAGAGAGATGTTAAATGCGTGCATCCACTATCTTCACCCTAACTTTTTTTTTTTTTTTTTTTTTTTTTTTTTTTAAGTCGAACACGATTTTTTTTGCCACTCCCATTGACTTTTATGATCGTGAGATCACGCTGAATCCAAAACGGGGTAGGGTTAGCATGATGCCTTTAGCATGTGGCTAATCTGCAGGAAGCTCAATAACATCACGTCCCGGGGTCGTAGAGGGCTGGGGTTGGGCTTCAAATGACCGTGTAGACCTAAGGAACAGAAATATGAAAACCGCGTGTTTCTACCACATTCATAGCCAACGTTATACGTCCCGTAGTGTGACCCCTCCCGGGGTTAATAACGTATGGTTCCCCGCGGGTTAGGAGAACAATTCCAACACCCCCGGATAGACCAGAGGACAGGGAATCTAAAACCATTTGAATGGTGTCTCTACGACCTTCCTATCACCCCCCATCATCATCATCATCATCATCTCATCATCACACACACACAGGCCACAGGCCACTTCCGCATTAGCGGTGTTAGCTTAGCAATCTCGTTGTGTTTTAACTTCACTTTAACATGACTTCCCCTGGTATGAGGGAATGTCACTGTTTTATAGAGAGGTGTTTGAGGCATGGGGGAAATATTTAGAGCAGGTAAGGTACAAGTGTGTAGGGAAAGATGAGGTTTTAAATCAGCCCATCTTTTTTAACCCCAAGATAAAGTATAATAGCAAGATGATAGTTAGTAAGCACTTTGAACAGGCAGGGTTTAGACAGGTGAAACATTTAGTGTCAGAGAACAATTTCAAACCAGAGCAGGAGATAGTGCAGGGAATAAGGGCAGTGAATAGGGATATAAGAACAGGTGGGATTGCAGGAGTGTATAATAGAATCAGGGACAGTAGAAGTAGGGAATGGACAACTTTAATGTTAGGAAGAGGTGAAGTGTGAGGATGTGAAAACGAAAGGGACATACATGGATTTACTGGGTGATGGGTTGGTGAGGCCAGCGTCAGAGAAGGTGTGGGAAAGGGTTTTTGAAGGTATTGATGTGGGAAAGGTATGGGCAAATCTGGGTGTGAAATATAATAGCGTAGAATGTGAGCACAATGATTTTAAGATTAGGCACAATAGGGTTTACACAAATGTCGTATTGCACCAAATGGATAGGAATGTAGGTAGGGTATGTGATGTATGTAAAGGGAGGGATGAACATTTTGACCACTTTTTTGTTGAATGTCCAAGTTTGTCTGTCTTATTTGTGAAAGTAAAGGGGTTGTTAAGTGTACACTGTGGGGTTACCGTCATGAATGAGATTGAATGGAAGGAATTGTTATTGTTTGGGGTGGTGGGAAAAAAGAAAGAAGTGAACGTAGATTTGGTTAATTTTTTGTTGAGTCACGTAAGGTATGCAATTGTATGTAGGAGGAATGTAGCACATTATGAGGGGAAAGTTACCAGGGTGTGGGAGTTGTTTGTGTCACTATTTAAAAGACTTAGACACAAACTCCGCCCACTTTGACTTAAGCTCCGCCCACTTTGACTTAAGCTCCGCCCACTTTGACTTAAGCTCCTCCCAGTTTGATTTAAGCTCCTCCCACTTTGCATTAGGCTCCGCCCACTTTGACTTAAGCTCCTCCCACTTTGATTTAAGCTCCGCCCACTTTGACTTAAGCTCCTCCCACTTTGACTTAAGCTCCTCCCACTTTGACTTAAGCTCCTCCCACTTTGATTTAAGCTCCGCCCACTTTGGCTTAAGCTCCGCCCACTTCGACGTAAGCTCCGCCCACTTTGACTTAAGCTCCTCCCACTTTGACTTAAGCTCCACCCACTTTGACTTAAGCTCCTCCCACTTTGACTTAAGCCCCGCCCACTTTGACTTAAGCTCCTCCCACTTTGATTTAAGCTCCGCCCACTTTGACTTAAGCTCCTCCCACTTTGACTTAAGCTCCACCCACTTTGACTTAAGCTCCTCCCACTTTGACTTAAGCTCCTCCCACTTTGACTTAAGCTCATCCCACTTTGACTTAAGCTCCTCCCACTTTGACTTAAGCTCCGCCCACTTTGACTTAAGCTCCTCCCACTTTGACTTAAGCTCCTCCCACTTTGATTTAAGCTCCGCCCACTTTGACTTAAGCTCCGCCCACTTTGACTTAAGCTCCCCCCACTTTGACTTAAGCTCCTCCCACTTTGATTTAAGCTCCGCCCACTTTGACCTAAGCTCCTCCCGCTTTGATTTAAGCTCCGCCCACTTTGACTCAAGCTCCTCCCACTTTGATTTAAGCTCCTCCCACTTTGATTTAAGCTCCGCCCACTTTGACCTAAGCTCCTCCCACTTTGATTTAAGCTCCGCCCACTTTGACTTAAGCTCCTCCCACTTTGATTTAAGCTCCTCCCACTTTGATTTAAGCTCCGCCCACTTTGACTTAAGCTCCGCCCACTTTGACTTAAGCTCCTCCCACTTTGACTTAAGCTCCTCCCACTTTGATTTAAGCTCCGCCCACTTTGACTTAAGCTCCTCCCACTTTGATTTAAGCTCCTCCCACTTTGATTTAAGCTCCTCCCACTTTGATTTAAGCTCCGCCCACTTTGACTTAAGCTCCGCCCACTTTGACTTAAGCTCCTCCCACTTTGATTTAAGCTCCTCCCACTTTGATTTAAGCCCCGCCCACTTTGACTTAAGCTCCTCCCACTTTGACTTAAGCTCCTCCCACTTTTACACAAGCTCCGCCCACTTTTACACAGCTCATTAACATACAGCTCATTAGCATGAATCTCATTAGCATGAAGCTCATTAACATACAGCTCATTAACATACACACAGCTAATTAACATACATCTCATTAATATACAGCTCATTAGCATGAATCTCATTAACATACACAGCTAATTAACATACAGCTCATTAACATACAGCTCATTAACATACAGCTCATTAGCATGAATCTCATTAGCATGAAGCTCATTAACATACACACACAGCTCATTAACATACAGCTCATTAACATGACCATTCACATTCACATATGCCCAGGAATTCCCCACCCTTGTGACCCCAGGTCATAGAGAGAGATGTTAAATGCGTGCATCCACTATCTTCACCCTAACTTTTTTTTTTTTTTTTTTTTTTTTTTTTTTTAAGTCGAACACGATTTTTTTTGCCACTCCCATTGACTTTTATGATCGTGAGATCACGCTGAATCCAAAACGGGGTAGGGTTAGCATGATGCCTTTAGCATGTGGCTAATCTGCAGGAAGCTCAATAACATCACGTCCCGGGGTCGTAGAGGGCTGGGGTTGGGCTTCAAATGACCGCGTAGACCTAAGGAACAGAAATATGAAAACCGCGTGTTTCTACCACATTCATAGCCAACGTTATACGTCCCGTAGTGTGACCCCTCCCGGGGTTAATAACGTATGGTTCCCCGCGGGTTAGGAGAACAATTCCAACACCCCCGGATAGACCAGAGGACAGGGAATCTAAAACCATTTGAATGGTGTCTCTACGACCTTCCTATCACCCCCCATCATCATCATCATCATCATCTCATCATCACACACACACAGGCCACAGGCCACTTCCGCATTAGCGGTGTTAGCTTAGCAATCTCGTTGTGTTTTAACTTCACTTTAACATGACTTCCCCTGGTATGAGGGAATGTCACTGTTTTATAGAGAGGTGTTTGAGGCATGGGGGAAATATTTAGAGCAGGTAAGGTACAAGTGTGTAGGGAAAGATGAGGTTTTAAATCAGCCCATCTTTTTTACCCCAAGATAAAGTACAATAGCAAGATGATAGTTAGTAAGCACTTTGAACAGGCAGGGTTTAGACAGGTAAAACATTTAGTGTCAGAGAACAATTTCAAAACAGAGCAGGAGATAGTGAATCAGGGAATAAGGGCAGTGAATAGGGATATAAGAACAGGTGGGATTGCAGGAGTGTATAATAGAATCAGGGACAGTATAAGTAGGGAATGGACAACTTTAATGTTAGGAAGAGGTGAAGTGTGAGGATGTGAAAACGAAAGGGACATACATGGATTTACTGGCTGATGGGTTGGTGAGGCCAGCGTCAGAGAAGGTGTGGGAAAGGGTTTTTGAAGGTTTTGATGTGGGAAAGGTATGGGCAAATCTGGGTGTGAAATATAATAGCGTAGAATGTGAGCACAATGATTTTAAGATTAGGCACAATAGGGTTTACACAAATGTCGTATTGCACCAAATGGATAGGAATGTAGGTAGGGTATGTGATGTATGTAAAGGGAGGGATGAACATTTTGACCACTTTTTTGTTGAATGTCCAAGTTTGTCTGTCTTATTTGTGAAAGTAAAGGGGTTGTTAAGTGTACACTGTGGGGTTACCGTCATGAATGAGATTGAATGGAAGGAATTGTTATTGTTTGGGGTGGTGGGAAAAAAGAAAGAAGTGAACGTAGATTTGGTTAATTTTTTGTTGAGTCACGTAAGGTATGCAATTGTATGTAGGAGGAATGTAGCACATTATGAGGGGAAAGTTACCAGGGTGTGGGAGTTGTTTGTGTCACTATTTAAAAGACTTAGACACAAGCTCCGCCCACTTTGACTTAAGCTCCGCCCACTTTGACTTAAGCTCCCCCCACTTTGACTTAAGCTCCTCCCACTTTGACTTAAGCTCCTCCCACTTTGCCTTAAGCTCCTCCCACTTTGATTTAAGCTCCTCCCACTTTGACTTAAGCTCCTCCCACTTTGACTTAAGCTCCTCCCACTTTGATTTAAGCTCCGCCCACTTTGACGTAAGCTCAGCCCACTTTGACTTAAGCTCCTCCCACTTTGATTTAAGCTCCTCCCACTTTGACTTAAGCTCCGCCCACTTTGACTTAAGCTCCTCCCACTTTGATTTAAGCTCCTCCCACTTTGACTTAAGCTCCGCCCACTTTGACTTAAGCTCCGCCCACTTTGATTTAAGCTCCGCCCACTTTGATTTAAGCTCCTCCCACTTTGATTTAAGCTCCGCCCACTTTGATTTAAGCTCCGCCCACTTTGACTTAAGCTCCTCCCACTTTGACTTAAGCTCCTCCCACTTTGATTTAAGCTCCTCCCACTTCGATTTAAGCTCCGCCCACTTTGATTTAAGCTCCTCCCACTTTGATTTAAGCTCCTCCCACTTTGATTTAAGCTCCGCCCACTTTGACTTAAGCTCCTCCCACTTTGATTTAAGCTCCGCCCACTTTGACTTAAGCTCCTCCCACTTTGATTTAAGCTCCGCCCACTTTGGAGGCACATATACCTGAGTATGCCCAGGAGTTTTTTTTTTTTTCCCCTACTATCTTCACCCTAAGCTCTGTTTTCACACGTGCACCCACTGTGCACGGGAAAATCTGCACTTTTTATAGTTTGATTAGGAATACTTCATTTTTTTTTCACGTTTGACTTTTTTTTTTTCCCCCATTGACTTTTATGATCGTGACATCACGCTGATTCAGAAAAGGTATATCGTTAGCATTGACATGGTTAGCATGTGGCTATTTGCAGGAAACGAGTTAACGGAGCGACCGTTTGAGCTAGCGCCTCGAAACTCGGGCCACGTGACCGGACCCCTGTGACGCTTCATCGTGGAGATTTTTGGGTGCCTGGGACTTTTTATTCTTCTTCTCCTTCTTCTTCAAGTCCCAGGGCATAGAGAGAGTGAGCTGCACAAGGTCGTAGAGGGCTGGGGTTAGGCTTCAAATGACCGTGTAGACCTAAGGAACAGAAATATGAAAACCACGTGTTTCTACCCCATTCATAGCCAGAGTTATACGTCCCGTAGTGTAATCCGGGGTTAGCATGTGGCTAACAGTGCAGAAAGCTCAATAACATCACGTCCCGGGGTCGTAGAGGGCTGGGGTTAGGCTTCAAATGACCGTGTAGACCTAAGGAACTTAAATATGAAAACCACGTGTTTCTACCACATTCATAGCCAGCGTTATACGTCCCGTAGTGTGACCCCTCCCGGGGTTAATAACGTATGGTTCCCCGCGGGTTAGGAGAACAATTCCAACACCCCCGGATAGACCAGAGGACAGGGAATCTAAAACCATTTGAATGGTGTCTCTACGACCTTCCTATCACCCCCCATCATCATCATCATCATCATCTCATCATCACACACACACAGGCCACAGGCCACTTCCGCATTAGCGGTGTTAGCTTAGCAATCTCGTTGTGTTTTAACTTCACTTTAACATGACTTCCCCTGGTATGAGGGAATGTCACTGTTTTATAGAGAGGTGTTTGAGGCATGGGGGAAATATTTAGAGCAGGTAAGGTACAAGTGTGTAGGGAAAGATGAGGTTTTAAATCAGCCCATCTTTTTTAACCCCAAGATAAAGTACAATAGCAAGATGATAGTTAGTAAGCACTTTGAACAGGCAGGGTTTAGACAGGTGAAACATTTAGTGTCAGAGAACAATTTCAAAACAGAGCAGGAGATAGTGAATCAGGGAATAAGGGCAGTGAATAGGGATATAAGAACAGGTGGGATTGCAGGAGTGTATAATAGAATCAGGGACAGTAGAAGTAGGGAATGGACAACTTTAATGTTAGGAAGAGGTGAAGTGTGAGGGTGTGAAAACAAAGGGATATACATGGATTTACTGGGTGATGGGTTGGTGAGGCCAGCGTCAGAGAAGGTGTGGGAAAGGGTTTTTGAAGGTTTTGATGTGGGAAAGGTATGGGCAAATCTGGGTGTGAAATATAATAGCGTAGAATGTGAGCACAATGATTTTAAGATTAGGCACAATAGGGTTTACACAAATGTCGTATTGCACCAAATGGATAGGAATGTAGGTAGGGTATGTGATGTATGTAAAGGGAGGGATGAACATTTTGACCACTTTTTTGTTGAATGTCCAAGTTTGTCTGTCTTATTTGTGAAAGTAAAGGGGTTGTTAAGTGTACACTGTGGGGTTACCGTCATGAATGAGATTGAATGGAAGGAATTGTTATTGTTTGGGGTGGTGGGAAAAAAGAAAGAAGTGAACGTAGATTTGGTTAATTTTTTGTTGAGTCACGTAAGGTATGCAATTGTATGTAGGAGGAATGTAGCACATTATGAGGGGAAAGTTACCAGGGTGTGGGAGTTGTTTGTGTCACTATTTAAAAGACTTAGACACAAGCTCCGCCCACTTTGACTTAAGCTCCGCCCACTTTGACTTAAGCTCCCCCCACTTTGACTTAAGCTCCTCCCACTTTGACTTAAGCTCCTCCCACTTTGCCTTAAGCTCCTCCCACTTTGATTTAAGCTCCTCCCACTTTGACTTAAGCTCCTCCCACTTTGACTTAAGCTCCTCCCACTTTGATTTAAGCTCCGCCCACTTTGACGTAAGCTCAGCCCACTTTGACTTAAGCTCCTCCCACTTTGATTTAAGCTCCTCCCACTTTGACTTAAGCTCCGCCCACTTTGACTTAAGCTCCTCCCACTTTGATTTAAGCTCCTCCCACTTTGACTTAAGCTCCGCCCACTTTGACTTAAGCTCCGCCCACTTTGATTTAAGCTCCGCCCACTTTGATTTAAGCTCCTCCCACTTTGATTTAAGCTCCGCCCACTTTGATTTAAGCTCCGCCCACTTTGACTTAAGCTCCTCCCACTTTGACTTAAGCTCCTCCCACTTTGATTTAAGCTCCTCCCACTTCGATTTAAGCTCCGCCCACTTTGATTTAAGCTCCTCCCACTTTGATTTAAGCTCCTCCCACTTTGATTTAAGCTCCGCCCACTTTGACTTAAGCTCCTCCCACTTTGATTTAAGCTCCGCCCACTTTGACTTAAGCTCCTCCCACTTTGATTTAAGCTCCGCCCACTTTGGAGGCACATATACCTGAGTATGCCCAGGAGTTTTTTTTTTTTTCCCCTACTATCTTCACCCTAAGCTCTGTTTTCACACGTGCACCCACTGTGCACGGGAAAATCTGCACTTTTTATAGTTTGATTAGGAATACTTCATTTTTTTTTCACGTTTGACTTTTTTTTTTCCCCCATTGACTTTTATGATCGTGACATCACGCTGATTCAGAAAAGGTATATCGTTAGCATTGACATGGTTAGCATGTGGCTATTTGCAGGAAACGAGTTAACGGAGCGACCGTTTGAGCTAGCGCCTCGAAACTCGGGCCACGTGACCGGACCCCTGTGACGCTTCATCGTGGAGATTTTTGGGTGCCTGGGACTTTTTATTCTTCTTCTCCTTCTTCTTCAAGTCCCAGGGCATAGAGAGAGTGAGCTGCACAAGGTCGTAGAGGGCTGGGGTTAGGCTTCAAATGACCGTGTAGACCTAAGGAACAGAAATATGAAAACCACGTGTTTCTACCCCATTCATAGCCAGAGTTATACGTCCCGTAGTGTAATCCGGGGTTAGCATGTGGCTAACAGTGCAGAAAGCTCAATAACATCACGTCCCGGGGTCGTAGAGGGCTGGGGTTAGGCTTCAAATGACCGTGTAGACCTAAGGAACTTAAATATGAAAACCACGTGTTTCTACCACATTCATAGCCAGCGTTATACGTCCCGTAGTGTGACCCCTCCCGGGGTTAATAACGTATGGTTCCCCGCGGGTTAGGAGAACAATTCCAACACCCCCGGATAGACCAGAGGACAGGGAATCTAAAACCATTTGAATGGTGTCTCTACGACCTTCCTATCACCCCCCATCATCATCATCATCATCTCATCATCACACACACACAGGCCACAGGCCACTTCCGCATTAGCGGTGTTAGCTTAGCAATCTCGTTGTGTTTTAACTTCACTTTAACATGACTTCCCCTGGTATGAGGGAATGTCACTGTTTTATAGAGAGGTGTTTGAGGCATGGGGGAAATATTTAGAGCAGGTAAGGTACAAGTGTGTAGGGAAAGATGAGGTTTTAAATCAGCCCATCTTTTTTAACCCCAAGATAAAGTACAATAGCAAGATGATAGTTAGTAAGCACTTTGAACAGGCAGGGTTTAGACAGGTAAAACATTTAGTGTCAGAGAACAATTTCAAAACAGAGCAGGAGATAGTGAATCAGGGAATAAGGGCAGTGAATAGGGATATAAGAACAGGTGGGATTGCAGGAGTGTATAATAGAATCAGGGACAGTATAAGTAGGGAATGGACAACTTTAATGTTAGGAAGAGGTGAAGTGTGAGGATGTGAAAACGAAAGGGACATACATGGATTTACTGGCTGATGGGTTGGTGAGGCCAGCGTCAGAGAAGGTGTGGGAAAGGGTTTTTGAAGGTTTTGATGTGGGAAAGGTATGGGCAAATCTGGGTGTGAAATATAATAGCGTAGAATGTGAGCACAATGATTTTAAGATTAGGCACAATAGGGTTTACACAAATGTCGTATTGCACCAAATGGATAGGAATGTAGGTAGGGTATGTGATGTATGTAAAGGGAGGGATGAACATTTTGACCACTTTTTTGTTGAATGTCCAAGTTTGTCTGTCTTATTTGTGAAAGTAAAGGGGTTGTTAAGTGTACACTGTGGGGTTACCGTCATGAATGAGATTGAATGGAAGGAATTGTTATTGTTTGGGGTGGTGGGAAAAAAGAAAGAAGTGAACGTAGATTTGGTTAATTTTTTGTTGAGTCACGTAAGGTATGCAATTGTATGTAGGAGGAATGTAGCACATTATGAGGGGAAAGTTACCAGGGTGTGGGAGTTGTTTGTGTCACTATTTAAAAGACTTAGACACAAGCTCCGCCCACTTTGACTTAAGCTCCGCCCACTTTGACTTAAGCTCCCCCCACTTTGACTTAAGCTCCTCCCACTTTGACTTAAGCTCCTCCCACTTTGCCTTAAGCTCCTCCCACTTTGATTTAAGCTCCTCCCACTTTGACTTAAGCTCCTCCCACTTTGACTTAAGCTCCTCCCACTTTGATTTAAGCTCCGCCCACTTTGACGTAAGCTCAGCCCACTTTGACTTAAGCTCCTCCCACTTTGATTTAAGCTCCTCCCACTTTGACTTAAGCTCCGCCCACTTTGACTTAAGCTCCTCCCACTTTGATTTAAGCTCCTCCCACTTTGACTTAAGCTCCGCCCACTTTGACTTAAGCTCCGCCCACTTTGATTTAAGCTCCGCCCACTTTGATTTAAGCTCCTCCCACTTTGATTTAAGCTCCGCCCACTTTGATTTAAGCTCCGCCCACTTTGACTTAAGCTCCTCCCACTTTGACTTAAGCTCCTCCCACTTTGATTTAAGCTCCTCCCACTTCGATTTAAGCTCCGCCCACTTTGATTTAAGCTCCTCCCACTTTGATTTAAGCTCCTCCCACTTTGATTTAAGCTCCGCCCACTTTGACTTAAGCTCCTCCCACTTTGATTTAAGCTCCGCCCACTTTGACTTAAGCTCCTCCCACTTTGATTTAAGCTCCGCCCACTTTGGAGGCACATATACCTGAGTATGCCCAGGAGTTTTTTTTTTTTTCCCCTACTATCTTCACCCTAAGCTCTGTTTTCACACGTGCACCCACTGTGCACGGGAAAATCTGCACTTTTTATAGTTTGATTAGGAATACTTCATTTTTTTTTCACGTTTGACTTTTTTTTTTTCCCCCATTGACTTTTATGATCGTGACATCACGCTGATTCAGAAAAGGTATATCGTTAGCATTGACATGGTTAGCATGTGGCTATTTGCAGGAAACGAGTTAACGGAGCGACCGTTTGAGCTAGCGCCTCGAAACTCGGGCCACGTGACCGGACCCCTGTGACGCTTCATCGTGGAGATTTTTGGGTGCCTGGGACTTTTTATTCTTCTTCTCCTTCTTCTTCAAGTCCCAGGGCATAGAGAGAGTGAGCTGCACAAGGTCGTAGAGGGCTGGGGTTAGGCTTCAAATGACCGTGTAGACCTAAGGAACAGAAATATGAAAACCACGTGTTTCTACCCCATTCATAGCCAGAGTTATACGTCCCGTAGTGTAATCCGGGGTTAGCATGTGGCTAACAGTGCAGAAAGCTCAATAACATCACGTCCCGGGGTCGTAGAGGGCTGGGGTTAGGCTTCAAATGACCGTGTAGACCTAAGGAACAGAAATATGAAAACCACGTGTTTCTACCCCATTCATAGCCAGAGTTATACGTCCCGTAGTGTAATCCGGGGTTAGCATGTGGCTAACAGTGCAGAAAGCTCAATAACATCACGTCCCGGGGTCGTAGAGGGCTGGGGTTAGGCTTCAAATGACCGTGTAGACCTAAGGAACTTAAATATGAAAACCACGTGTTTCTACCACATTCATAGCCAGCGTTATACGTCCCGTAGTGTGACCCCTCCCGGGGTTAATAACGTATGGTTCCCCGCGGGTTAGGAGAACAATTCCAACACCCCCGGATAGACCAGAGGACAGGGAATCTAAAACCATTTGAATGGTGTCTCTACGACCTTCCTATCACCCCCCATCATCATCATCATCATCTCATCATCACACACACACAGGCCACAGGCCACTTCCGCATTAGCGGTGTTAGCTTAGCAATCTCGTTGTGTTTTAACTTCACTTTAACATGACTTCCCCTGGTATGAGGGAATGTCACTGTTTTATAGAGAGGTGTTTGAGGCATGGGGGAAATATTTAGAGCAGGTAAGGTACAAGTGTGTAGGGAAAGATGAGGTTTTAAATCAGCCCATCTTTTTTAACCCCAAGATAAAGTATAATAGCAAGATGATAGTTAGTAAGCACTTTGAACAGGCAGGGTTTAGACAGGTGAAACATTTAGTGTCAGAGAACAATTTCAAAACAGAGCAGGAGATAGTGAATCAGGGAATAAGGGCAGTGAATAGGGATATAAGAAAAGGTGGGATTGCAGGAGTGTATAATAGAATCAGGGACAGTATAAGTAGGGAATGGAACACTTTAATGTTAGGAAGAGGCAGAGGCAGGTGAGGAAAAAAGGATGGTAGAATTAAGGGTAGAAAGGAAAGGTTTAGAGGTCAAGTTTGAGGATGTGAAAACCAAAGGGATATACATGGATTTACTGGGTGATGGGTTGGTGAGGCCAGCGTCAGAGAAGGTGTGGGAAAGGGTTTTTGAAGGTATTGATGTGGGAAAGGTATGGGCAAATCTGGGTGTGAAATATAATAACGTAGAATGTGAGCACAATGATTTTAAGATTAGGCACAATAGGGTTTACACAAATGTCGTATTGCACCAAATGGATAGGAATGTAGGTAGGGTATGTGATGTATGTAAAGGGAGGGATGAACATTTTGACCACTTTTTTGTTGAATGTCCAAGTTTGTCTGTCTTATTTGTGAAAGTAAAGGGGTTGTTAAGTGTACACTGTGGGGTTACCGTCATGAATGAGATTGAATGGAAGGAATTGTTATTGTTTGGGGTGGTGGGAAAAAAGAAAGAAGTGAACGTAGATTTGGTAAATTTTTTGTTGAGTCACGTAAGGTATGCAATTGTATGTAGGAGGAATGTAGCACATTATGAGGGGAAAGTTACCAGGGTGTGGGAGTTGTTTGTGTCACTATTTAAAAGACTTAGACACAAACTCCGCCCACTTTGACTTAAGCTCCGCCCACTTTGACTTAAGCTCCGCCCACTTTGACTTAAGCTCCTCCCACTTTGACTTAAGCTCCTCCCACTTTGACTTAAGCTCCTCCCACTTTGATTTAAGCTCCGCCCACTTTGGCTTAAGCTCCGCCCACTTTGACGTAAGCTCCGCCCACTTTGACTTAAGCTCCTCCCACTTTGACTTAAGCTCCTCCCACTTTGACTTAAGCTCCTCCCACTTTGACTTAAGCCCCGCCCACTTTGACTTAAGCCCCTCCCACTTTGATTTAAGCTCCGCCCACTTTGACTTAAGCTCCTCCCACTTTGACTTAAGCTCCACCCACTTTGACTTAAGCTCCTCCCACTTTGACTTAAGCTCCTCCCACTTTGACTTAAGCTCATCCCACTTTGACTTAAGCTCCTCCCACTTTGACTTAAGCTCCGCCCACTTTGACTTAAGCTCCTCCCACTTTGACTTAAGCTCCTCCCACTTTGATTTAAGCTCCGCCCACTTTGACTTAAGCTCCGCCCACTTTGACTTAAGCTCCCCCCACTTTGACTTAAGCTCCTCCCACTTTGATTTAAGCTCCGCCCACTTTGACCTAAGCTCCTCCCATTTTGATTTAAGCTCCGCCCACTTTGACTTAAGCTCCTCCCATTTTGATTTAAGCTCCGCCCACTTTGACTTAAGCTCCTCCCACTTTGATTTAAGCTCCGCCCACTTTGACTTAAGCTCCGCCCACTTTGACTTAAGCTCCGCCCACTTTGACTTAAGCTCCTCCCACTTTGACTTAAGCTCCACCCACTTTGACTTAAGCTCCTCCCACTTTGACTTAAGCCCCGCCCACTTTGACTTAAGCTCCTCCCACTTTTATTTAAGCTCCGCCCACTTTGACTTAAGCTCCTCCCACTTTGACTTAAGCTCCACCCACTTTGACTTAAGCTCCTCCCACTTTGACTTAAGCTCCTCCCACTTTGACTTAAGCTCATCCCACTTTGACTTAAGCTCCTCCCACTTTGACTTAAGCTCCTCCCACTTTGACTTAAGCTCCTCCCACTTTGATTTAAGCTCCTCCCACTTTGATTTAAGCTCCTCCCACTTTGATTTAAGCTCCGCCCACTTTGACTTAAGCTCCGCCCACTTTGACTTAAGCTCCTCCCACTTTGACTTAAGCTCCTCCCACTTTGATTTAAGCTCCGCCCACTTTGACTTAAGCTCCGCCCACTTTGACTTAAGCTCCCCCCACTTTGACTTAAGCTCCTCCCACTTTGATTTAAGCTCCGCCCACTTTGACCTAAGCTCCTCCCATTTTGATTTAAGCTCCGCCCACTTTGACTTAAGCTCCTCCCATTTTGATTTAAGCTCCGCCCACTTTGACTTAAGCTCCTCCCACTTTGATTTAAGCTCCGCCCACTTTGACTTAAGCTCCGCCCACTTTGACTTAAGCTCCGCCCACTTTGACTTAAGCTCCTCCCACTTTGACTTAAGCTCCACCCACTTTGACTTAAGCTCCTCCCACTTTGACTTAAGCCCCGCCCACTTTGACTTAAGCTCCTCCCACTTTTATTTAAGCTCCGCCCACTTTGACTTAAGCTCCTCCCACTTTGACTTAAGCTCCACCCACTTTGACTTAAGCTCCTCCCACTTTGACTTAAGCTCCTCCCACTTTGACTTAAGCTCATCCCACTTTGACTTAAGCTCCTCCCACTTTGACTTAAGCTCCTCCCACTTTGACTTAAGCTCCTCCCACTTTGATTTAAGCTCCTCCCACTTTGATTTAAGCTCCTCCCACTTTGATTTAAGCTCCGCCCACTTTGACTTAAGCTCCGCCCACTTTGACTTAAGCTCCTCCCACTTTGATTTAAGCTCCTCCCACTTTGATTTAAGCCCCGCCTACTTTGACTTAAGCTCCTCCCACTTTGACTTAAGCTCCTCCCACTTTTACACAAGCTCCGCCCACTTTTACACAGCTCATTAACATACAGTTCATTAGCATGAATCTCATTAGCATGAAGCTCATTAACATACAGCTCATTAACATACACACAGCTAATTAACATACATCTCATTAACATACAGCTCATTAGCATGAATCTCATTAGCATGAAGCTCATTAACATACAGCTCATTAACATACACACAGCTAATTAACATACATCTCATTAATATACAGCTCATTAGCATGAATCTCATTAACATACACAGCTAATTAACATACAGCTCATTAACATACAGCTCATTAACATACACACAGCTAATTAACATACATCTCATTAATATACAGCTCATTAGCATGAATCTCATTAACATACACAGCTAATTAACATACAGCTCATTAACATACAGCTCATTAACATACAGCTCATTAGCATGAATCTCATTAGCATGAAGCTCATTAACATACACACACAGCTCATTAACATACAGCTCATTAACATGACCATTCACATTCACATATGCCCAGGAATTCCCCACCCTTGTGACCCCAGGTCATAGAGAGAGATTTTAAATGCGTGCATCCACTATCTTCACCCTAACTTTTTTTTTTTTTTTTTTTTTTTTTTTTTTTTAAGTCGAACACGATTTTTTTTGCCACTCCCATTGACTTTTATGATCGTGAGATCACGCTGAATCCAAAACGGGGTAGGGTTAGCATGATGCCTTTAGCATGTGGCTAATCTGCAGGAAGCTCAATAACATCACGTCCCGGGGTCGTAGAGGGCTGGGGTTGGGCTTCAAATGACCGTGTAGACCTAAGGAACAGAAATATGAAAACCGCGTGTTTCTACCACATTCATAGCCAGCGTTATACGTCCCGTAGTGTGACCCCTCCCGGGGTTAATAACGTATGGTTCCCCGCGGGTTAGGAGAACAATTCCAACACCCCCGGATAGACCAGAGGACAGGGAATCTAAAACCATTTGAATGGTGTCTCTACGACCTTCCTATCACCCCCCATCATCATCATCATCATCTCATCATCACACACACACAGGCCACAGGCCACTTCCGCATTAGCGGTGTTAGCTTAGCAATCTCGTTGTGTTTTAACTTCACTTTAACATGACTTCCCCTGGTATGAGGGAATGTCACTGTTTTATAGAGAGGTGTTTGAGGCATGGGGGAAATATTTAGAGCAGGTAAGGTACAAGTGTGTAGGGAAAGATGAGGTTTTAAATCAGCCCATCTTTTTTAACCCCAAGATAAAGTATAATAGCAAGATGATAGTTAGTAAGCACTTTGAACAGGCAGGGTTTAGACAGGTGAAACATTTAGTGTCAGAGAACAATTTCAAAACAGAGCAGGAGATAGTGAATCAGGGAATAAGGGCAGTGAATAGGGATATAAGAACAGGTGGGATTGCAGGAGTGTATAATAGAATCAGGGACAGTAGAAGTAGGGAATGGAACACTTTAATGTTAGGAAGAGGCAGAGGCAGGTGAGGAAAAAATGATGGTAGAATTAAGGGTAGAAAGGAAAGGTTTAGAGGTCAAGTGTGAGGATGTGAAAACCAAAGGGATATACATGGATTTACTGGGTGATGGGTTGGTGAGGCCAGCGTCAGAGAAGGTGTGGGAAAGGGTTTTTGAAGGTATTGATGTGGGAAAGGTATGGGCAAATCTGGGTGTGAAATATAATAACGTAGAATGTGAGCACAATGATTTTAAGATTAGGCACAATAGGGTTTACACAAATGTCGTATTGCACCAAATGGATAGGAATGTAGGTAGGGTATGTGATGTATGTAAAGGGAGGGATGAACATTTTGACCACTTTTTTGTTGAATGTCCAAGTTTGTCTGTCTTATTTGTGAAAGTAAAGGGGTTGTTAAGTGTACACTGTGGGGTTACCGTCATGAATGAGATTGAATGGAAGGAATTGTTATTGTTTGGGGTGGTGGGAAAAAAGAAAGAAGTGAACGTAGATTTGGTAAATTTTTTGTTGAGTCACGTAAGGTATGCAATTGTATGTAGGAGGAATGTAGCACATTATGAGGGGAAAGTTACCAGGGTGTGGGAGTTGTTTGTGTCACTATTTAAAAGACTTAGACACAAACTCCGCCCACTTTGACTTAAGCTCCGCCCACTTTGACTTAAGCTCCGCCCACTTTGACTTAAGCTCCTCCCACTTTGACTTAAGCTCCTCCCACTTTGACTTAAGCTCCTCCCACTTTGATTTAAGCTCCGCCCACTTTGGCTTAAGCTCCGCCCACTTTGACGTAAGCTCCGCCCACTTTGACTTAAGCTCCTCCCACTTTGACTTAAGCTCCTCCCACTTTGACTTAAGCTCCTCCCACTTTGACTTAAGCCCCGCCCACTTTGACTTAAGCCCCTCCCACTTTGATTTAAGCTCCGCCCACTTTGACTTAAGCTCCTCCCACTTTGACTTAAGCTCCACCCACTTTGACTTAAGCTCCTCCCACTTTGACTTAAGCTCCTCCCACTTTGACTTAAGCTCATCCCACTTTGACTTAAGCTCCTCCCACTTTGACTTAAGCTCCGCCCACTTTGACTTAAGCTCCTCCCACTTTGACTTAAGCTCCTCCCACTTTGATTTAAGCTCCGCCCACTTTGACTTAAGCTCCGCCCACTTTGACTTAAGCTCCCCCCACTTTGACTTAAGCTCCTCCCACTTTGATTTAAGCTCCGCCCACTTTGACCTAAGCTCCTCCCATTTTGATTTAAGCTCCGCCCACTTTGACTTAAGCTCCTCCCATTTTGATTTAAGCTCCGCCCACTTTGACTTAAGCTCCTCCCACTTTGATTTAAGCTCCGCCCACTTTGACTTAAGCTCCGCCCACTTTGACTTAAGCTCCGCCCACTTTGACTTAAGCTCCTCCCACTTTGACTTAAGCTCCACCCACTTTGACTTAAGCTCCTCCCACTTTGACTTAAGCCCCGCCCACTTTGACTTAAGCTCCTCCCACTTTTATTTAAGCTCCGCCCACTTTGACTTAAGCTCCTCCCACTTTGACTTAAGCTCCACCCACTTTGACTTAAGCTCCTCCCACTTTGACTTAAGCTCCTCCCACTTTGACTTAAGCTCATCCCACTTTGACTTAAGCTCCTCCCACTTTGACTTAAGCTCCTCCCACTTTGACTTAAGCTCCTCCCACTTTGATTTAAGCTCCTCCCACTTTGATTTAAGCTCCTCCCACTTTGATTTAAGCTCCGCCCACTTTGACTTAAGCTCCGCCCACTTTGACTTAAGCTCCTCCCACTTTGACTTAAGCTCCTCCCACTTTGATTTAAGCTCCGCCCACTTTGACTTAAGCTCCGCCCACTTTGACTTAAGCTCCCCCCACTTTGACTTAAGCTCCTCCCACTTTGATTTAAGCTCCGCCCACTTTGACCTAAGCTCCTCCCATTTTGATTTAAGCTCCGCCCACTTTGACTTAAGCTCCTCCCATTTTGATTTAAGCTCCGCCCACTTTGACTTAAGCTCCTCCCACTTTGATTTAAGCTCCGCCCACTTTGACTTAAGCTCCGCCCACTTTGACTTAAGCTCCGCCCACTTTGACTTAAGCTCCTCCCACTTTGACTTAAGCTCCACCCACTTTGACTTAAGCTCCTCCCACTTTGACTTAAGCCCCGCCCACTTTGACTTAAGCTCCTCCCACTTTTATTTAAGCTCCGCCCACTTTGACTTAAGCTCCTCCCACTTTGACTTAAGCTCCACCCACTTTGACTTAAGCTCCTCCCACTTTGACTTAAGCTCCTCCCACTTTGACTTAAGCTCATCCCACTTTGACTTAAGCTCCTCCCACTTTGACTTAAGCTCCTCCCACTTTGACTTAAGCTCCTCCCACTTTGATTTAAGCTCCTCCCACTTTGATTTAAGCTCCTCCCACTTTGATTTAAGCTCCGCCCACTTTGACTTAAGCTCCGCCCACTTTGACTTAAGCTCCTCCCACTTTGATTTAAGCTCCTCCCACTTTGATTTAAGCCCCGCCTACTTTGACTTAAGCTCCTCCCACTTTGACTTAAGCTCCTCCCACTTTTACACAAGCTCCGCCCACTTTTACACAGCTCATTAACATACAGTTCATTAGCATGAATCTCATTAGCATGAAGCTCATTAACATACAGCTCATTAACATACACACAGCTAATTAACATACATCTCATTAACATACAGCTCATTAGCATGAATCTCATTAGCATGAAGCTCATTAACATACAGCTCATTAACATACACACAGCTAATTAACATACATCTCATTAATATACAGCTCATTAGCATGAATCTCATTAACATACACAGCTAATTAACATACAGCTCATTAACATACAGCTCATTAACATACACACAGCTAATTAACATACATCTCATTAATATACAGCTCATTAGCATGAATCTCATTAACATACACAGCTAATTAACATACAGCTCATTAACATACAGCTCATTAACATACAGCTCATTAGCATGAATCTCATTAGCATGAAGCTCATTAACATACACACACAGCTCATTAACATACAGCTCATTAACATGACCATTCACATTCACATATGCCCAGGAATTCCCCACCCTTGTGACCCCAGGTCATAGAGAGAGATTTTAAATGCGTGCATCCACTATCTTCACCCTAACTTTTTTTTTTTTTTTTTTTTTTTTTTTTTTTAAGTCGAACACGATTTTTTTTGCCACTCCCATTGACTTTTATGATCGTGAGATCACGCTGAATCCAAAACGGGGTAGGGTTAGCATGATGCCTTTAGCATGTGGCTAATCTGCAGGAAGCTCAATAACATCACGTCCCGGGGTCGTAGAGGGCTGGGGTTGGGCTTCAAATGACCGTGTAGACCTAAGGAACAGAAATATGAAAACCGCGTGTTTCTACCACATTCATAGCCAGCGTTATACGTCCCGTAGTGTGACCCCTCCCGGGGTTAATAACGTATGGTTCCCCGCGGGTTAGGAGAACAATTCCAACACCCCCGGATAGACCAGAGGACAGGGAATCTAAAACCATTTGAATGGTGTCTCTACGACCTTCCTATCACCCCCCATCATCATCATCATCATCTCATCATCACACACACACAGGCCACAGGCCACTTCCGCATTAGCGGTGTTAGCTTAGCAATCTCGTTGTGTTTTAACTTCACTTTAACATGACTTCCCCTGGTATGAGGGAATGTCACTGTTTTATAGAGAGGTGTTTGAGGCATGGGGGAAATATTTAGAGCAGGTAAGGTACAAGTGTGTAGGGAAAGATGAGGTTTTAAATCAGCCCATCTTTTTTAACCCCAAGATAAAGTATAATAGCAAGATGATAGTTAGTAAGCACTTTGAACAGGCAGGGTTTAGACAGGTGAAACATTTAGTGTCAGAGAACAATTTCAAAACAGAGCAGGAGATAGTGAATCAGGGAATAAGGGCAGTGAATAGGGATATAAGAACAGGTGGGATTGCAGGAGTGTATAATAGAATCAGGGACAGTAGAAGTAGGGAATGGAACACTTTAATGTTAGGAAGAGGCAGAGGCAGGTGAGGAAAAAATGATGGTAGAATTAAGGGTAGAAAGGAAAGGTTTAGAGGTCAAGTGTGAGGATGTGAAAACCAAAGGGATATACATGGATTTACTGGGTGATGGGTTGGTGAGGCCAGCGTCAGAGAAGGTGTGGGAAAGGGTTTTTGAAGGTATTGATGTGGGAAAGGTATGGGCAAATCTGGGTGTGAAATATAATAACGTAGAATGTGAGCACAATGATTTTAAGATTAGGCACAATAGGGTTTACACAAATGTCGTATTGCACCAAATGGATAGGAATGTAGGTAGGGTATGTGATGTATGTAAAGGGAGGGATGAACATTTTGACCACTTTTTTGTTGAATGTCCAAGTTTGTCTGTCTTATTTGTGAAAGTAAAGGGGTTGTTAAGTGTACACTGTGGGGTTACCGTCATGAATGAGATTGAATGGAAGGAATTGTTATTGTTTGGGGTGGTGGGAAAAAAGAAAGAAGTGAACGTAGATTTGGTAAATTTTTTGTTGAGTCACGTAAGGTATGCAATTGTATGTAGGAGGAATGTAGCACATTATGAGGGGAAAGTTACCAGGGTGTGGGAGTTGTTTGTGTCACTATTTAAAAGACTTAGACACAAACTCCGCCCACTTTGACTTAAGCTCCGCCCACTTTGACTTAAGCTCCGCCCACTTTGACTTAAGCTCCTCCCACTTTGACTTAAGCTCCTCCCACTTTGACTTAAGCTCCTCCCACTTTGATTTAAGCTCCGCCCACTTTGGCTTAAGCTCCGCCCACTTTGACGTAAGCTCCGCCCACTTTGACTTAAGCTCCTCCCACTTTGACTTAAGCTCCTCCCACTTTGACTTAAGCTCCTCCCACTTTGACTTAAGCCCCGCCCACTTTGACTTAAGCCCCTCCCACTTTGATTTAAGCTCCGCCCACTTTGACTTAAGCTCCTCCCACTTTGACTTAAGCTCCACCCACTTTGACTTAAGCTCCTCCCACTTTGACTTAAGCTCCTCCCACTTTGACTTAAGCTCATCCCACTTTGACTTAAGCTCCTCCCACTTTGACTTAAGCTCCGCCCACTTTGACTTAAGCTCCTCCCACTTTGACTTAAGCTCCTCCCACTTTGATTTAAGCTCCGCCCACTTTGACTTAAGCTCCGCCCACTTTGACTTAAGCTCCCCCCACTTTGACTTAAGCTCCTCCCACTTTGATTTAAGCTCCGCCCACTTTGACCTAAGCTCCTCCCATTTTGATTTAAGCTCCGCCCACTTTGACTTAAGCTCCTCCCATTTTGATTTAAGCTCCGCCCACTTTGACTTAAGCTCCTCCCACTTTGATTTAAGCTCCGCCCACTTTGACTTAAGCTCCGCCCACTTTGACTTAAGCTCCGCCCACTTTGACTTAAGCTCCTCCCACTTTGACTTAAGCTCCACCCACTTTGACTTAAGCTCCTCCCACTTTGACTTAAGCCCCGCCCACTTTGACTTAAGCTCCTCCCACTTTTATTTAAGCTCCGCCCACTTTGACTTAAGCTCCTCCCACTTTGACTTAAGCTCCACCCACTTTGACTTAAGCTCCTCCCACTTTGACTTAAGCTCCTCCCACTTTGACTTAAGCTCATCCCACTTTGACTTAAGCTCCTCCCACTTTGACTTAAGCTCCTCCCACTTTGACTTAAGCTCCTCCCACTTTGATTTAAGCTCCTCCCACTTTGATTTAAGCTCCTCCCACTTTGATTTAAGCTCCGCCCACTTTGACTTAAGCTCCGCCCACTTTGACTTAAGCTCCTCCCACTTTGACTTAAGCTCCTCCCACTTTGATTTAAGCTCCGCCCACTTTGACTTAAGCTCCGCCCACTTTGACTTAAGCTCCCCCCACTTTGACTTAAGCTCCTCCCACTTTGATTTAAGCTCCGCCCACTTTGACCTAAGCTCCTCCCATTTTGATTTAAGCTCCGCCCACTTTGACTTAAGCTCCTCCCATTTTGATTTAAGCTCCGCCCACTTTGACTTAAGCTCCTCCCACTTTGATTTAAGCTCCGCCCACTTTGACTTAAGCTCCGCCCACTTTGACTTAAGCTCCGCCCACTTTGACTTAAGCTCCTCCCACTTTGACTTAAGCTCCACCCACTTTGACTTAAGCTCCTCCCACTTTGACTTAAGCCCCGCCCACTTTGACTTAAGCTCCTCCCACTTTTATTTAAGCTCCGCCCACTTTGACTTAAGCTCCTCCCACTTTGACTTAAGCTCCACCCACTTTGACTTAAGCTCCTCCCACTTTGACTTAAGCTCCTCCCACTTTGACTTAAGCTCATCCCACTTTGACTTAAGCTCCTCCCACTTTGACTTAAGCTCCTCCCACTTTGACTTAAGCTCCTCCCACTTTGATTTAAGCTCCTCCCACTTTGATTTAAGCTCCTCCCACTTTGATTTAAGCTCCGCCCACTTTGACTTAAGCTCCGCCCACTTTGACTTAAGCTCCTCCCACTTTGATTTAAGCTCCTCCCACTTTGATTTAAGCCCCGCCTACTTTGACTTAAGCTCCTCCCACTTTGACTTAAGCTCCTCCCACTTTTACACAAGCTCCGCCCACTTTTACACAGCTCATTAACATACAGTTCATTAGCATGAATCTCATTAGCATGAAGCTCATTAACATACAGCTCATTAACATACACACAGCTAATTAACATACATCTCATTAACATACAGCTCATTAGCATGAATCTCATTAGCATGAAGCTCATTAACATACAGCTCATTAACATACACACAGCTAATTAACATACATCTCATTAATATACAGCTCATTAGCATGAATCTCATTAACATACACAGCTAATTAACATACAGCTCATTAACATACAGCTCATTAACATACACACAGCTAATTAACATACATCTCATTAATATACAGCTCATTAGCATGAATCTCATTAACATACACAGCTAATTAACATACAGCTCATTAACATACAGCTCATTAACATACAGCTCATTAGCATGAATCTCATTAGCATGAAGCTCATTAACATACACACACAGCTCATTAACATACAGCTCATTAACATGACCATTCACATTCACATATGCCCAGGAATTCCCCACCCTTGTGACCCCAGGTCATAGAGAGAGATTTTAAATGCGTGCATCCACTATCTTCACCCTAACTTTTTTTTTTTTTTTTTTTTTTTTTTTTTTTAAGTCGAACACGATTTTTTTTGCCACTCCCATTGACTTTTATGATCGTGAGATCACGCTGAATCCAAAACGGGGTAGGGTTAGCATGATGCCTTTAGCATGTGGCTAATCTGCAGGAAGCTCAATAACATCACGTCCCGGGGTCGTAGAGGGCTGGGGTTGGGCTTCAAATGACCGTGTAGACCTAAGGAACAGAAATATGAAAACCGCGTGTTTCTACCACATTCATAGCCAGCGTTATACGTCCCGTAGTGTGACCCCTCCCGGGGTTAATAACGTATGGTTCCCCGCGGGTTAGGAGAACAATTCCAACACCCCCGGATAGACCAGAGGACAGGGAATCTAAAACCATTTGAATGGTGTCTCTACGACCTTCCTATCACCCCCCATCATCATCATCATCATCTCATCATCACACACACACAGGCCACAGGCCACTTCCGCATTAGCGGTGTTAGCTTAGCAATCTCGTTGTGTTTTAACTTCACTTTAACATGACTTCCCCTGGTATGAGGGAATGTCACTGTTTTATAGAGAGGTGTTTGAGGCATGGGGGAAATATTTAGAGCAGGTAAGGTACAAGTGTGTAGGGAAAGATGAGGTTTTAAATCAGCCCATCTTTTTTAACCCCAAGATAAAGTATAATAGCAAGATGATAGTTAGTAAGCACTTTGAACAGGCAGGGTTTAGACAGGTGAAACATTTAGTGTCAGAGAACAATTTCAAAACAGAGCAGGAGATAGTGAATCAGGGAATAAGGGCAGTGAATAGGGATATAAGAAAAGGTGGGATTGCAGGAGTGTATAATAGAATCAGGGACAGTATAAGTAGGGAATGGAACACTTTAATGTTAGGAAGAGGCAGAGGCAGGTGAGGAAAAAATGATGGTAGAATTAAGGGTAGAAAGGAAAGGTTTAGAGGTCAAGTTTGAGGATGTGAAAACCAAAGGGATATACATGGATTTACTGGGTGATGGGTTGGTGAGGCCAGCGTCAGAGAAGGTGTGGGAAAGGGTTTTTGAAGGTATTGATGTGGGAAAGGTATGGGCAAATCTGGGTGTGAAATATAATAACGTAGAATGTGAGCACAATGATTTTAAGATTAGGCACAATAGGGTTTACACAAATGTCGTATTGCACCAAATGGATAGGAATGTAGGTAGGGTATGTGATGTATGTAAAGGGAGGGATGAACATTTTGACCACTTTTTTGTTGAATGTCCAAGTTTGTCTGTCTTATTTGTGAAAGTAAAGGGGTTGTTAAGTGTACACTGTGGGGTTACCGTCATGAATGAGATTGAATGGAAGGAATTGTTATTGTTTGGGGTGGTGGGAAAAAAGAAAGAAGTGAACGTAGATTTGGTAAATTTTTTGTTGAGTCACGTAAGGTATGCAATTGTATGTAGGAGGAATGTAGCACATTATGAGGGGAAAGTTACCAGGGTGTGGGAGTTGTTTGTGTCACTATTTAAAAGACTTAGACACAAACTCCGCCCACTTTGACTTAAGCTCCGCCCACTTTGACTTAAGCTCCGCCCACTTTGACTTAAGCTCCTCCCACTTTGACTTAAGCTCCTCCCACTTTGACTTAAGCTCCTCCCACTTTGATTTAAGCTCCGCCCACTTTGGCTTAAGCTCCGCCCACTTTGACGTAAGCTCCGCCCACTTTGACTTAAGCTCCTCCCACTTTGACTTAAGCTCCTCCCACTTTGACTTAAGCTCCTCCCACTTTGACTTAAGCCCCGCCCACTTTGACTTAAGCCCCTCCCACTTTGATTTAAGCTCCGCCCACTTTGACTTAAGCTCCTCCCACTTTGACTTAAGCTCCACCCACTTTGACTTAAGCTCCTCCCACTTTGACTTAAGCTCCTCCCACTTTGACTTAAGCTCATCCCACTTTGACTTAAGCTCCTCCCACTTTGACTTAAGCTCCGCCCACTTTGACTTAAGCTCCTCCCACTTTGACTTAAGCTCCTCCCACTTTGATTTAAGCTCCGCCCACTTTGACTTAAGCTCCGCCCACTTTGACTTAAGCTCCCCCCACTTTGACTTAAGCTCCTCCCACTTTGATTTAAGCTCCGCCCACTTTGACCTAAGCTCCTCCCATTTTGATTTAAGCTCCGCCCACTTTGACTTAAGCTCCTCCCATTTTGATTTAAGCTCCGCCCACTTTGACTTAAGCTCCTCCCACTTTGATTTAAGCTCCGCCCACTTTGACTTAAGCTCCGCCCACTTTGACTTAAGCTCCGCCCACTTTGACTTAAGCTCCTCCCACTTTGACTTAAGCTCCACCCACTTTGACTTAAGCTCCTCCCACTTTGACTTAAGCCCCGCCCACTTTGACTTAAGCTCCTCCCACTTTTATTTAAGCTCCGCCCACTTTGACTTAAGCTCCTCCCACTTTGACTTAAGCTCCACCCACTTTGACTTAAGCTCCTCCCACTTTGACTTAAGCTCCTCCCACTTTGACTTAAGCTCATCCCACTTTGACTTAAGCTCCTCCCACTTTGACTTAAGCTCCTCCCACTTTGATTTAAGCTCCTCCCACTTTGATTTAAGCTCCTCCCACTTTGATTTAAGCTCCGCCCACTTTGACTTAAGCTCCGCCCACTTTGACTTAAGCTCCTCCCACTTTGACTTAAGCTCCTCCCACTTTGATTTAAGCTCCGCCCACTTTGACTTAAGCTCCGCCCACTTTGACTTAAGCTCCCCCCACTTTGACTTAAGCTCCTCCCACTTTGATTTAAGCTCCGCCCACTTTGACCTAAGCTCCTCCCATTTTGATTTAAGCTCCGCCCACTTTGACTTAAGCTCCTCCCATTTTGATTTAAGCTCCGCCCACTTTGACTTAAGCTCCTCCCACTTTGATTTAAGCTCCGCCCACTTTGACTTAAGCTCCGCCCACTTTGACTTAAGCTCCGCCCACTTTGACTTAAGCTCCTCCCACTTTGACTTAAGCTCCACCCACTTTGACTTAAGCTCCTCCCACTTTGACTTAAGCCCCGCCCACTTTGACTTAAGCTCCTCCCACTTTTATTTAAGCTCCGCCCACTTTGACTTAAGCTCCTCCCACTTTGACTTAAGCTCCACCCACTTTGACTTAAGCTCCTCCCACTTTGACTTAAGCTCCTCCCACTTTGACTTAAGCTCATCCCACTTTGACTTAAGCTCCTCCCACTTTGACTTAAGCTCCTCCCACTTTGACTTAAGCTCCTCCCACTTTGATTTAAGCTCCTCCCACTTTGATTTAAGCTCCTCCCACTTTGATTTAAGCTCCGCCCACTTTGACTTAAGCTCCGCCCACTTTGACTTAAGCTCCTCCCACTTTGACTTAAGCTCCTCCCACTTTGATTTAAGCTCCGCCCACTTTGACTTAAGCTCCGCCCACTTTGACTTAAGCTCCCCCCACTTTGACTTAAGCTCCTCCCACTTTGATTTAAGCTCCGCCCACTTTGACCTAAGCTCCTCCCATTTTGATTTAAGCTCCGCCCACTTTGACTTAAGCTCCTCCCATTTTGATTTAAGCTCCGCCCACTTTGACTTAAGCTCCTCCCACTTTGATTTAAGCTCCGCCCACTTTGACTTAAGCTCCGCCCACTTTGACTTAAGCTCCGCCCACTTTGACTTAAGCTCCTCCCACTTTGACTTAAGCTCCACCCACTTTGACTTAAGCTCCTCCCACTTTGACTTAAGCCCCGCCCACTTTGACTTAAGCTCCTCCCACTTTTATTTAAGCTCCGCCCACTTTGACTTAAGCTCCTCCCACTTTGACTTAAGCTCCACCCACTTTGACTTAAGCTCCTCCCACTTTGACTTAAGCTCCTCCCACTTTGACTTAAGCTCATCCCACTTTGACTTAAGCTCCTCCCACTTTGACTTAAGCTCCTCCCACTTTGACTTAAGCTCCTCCCACTTTGATTTAAGCTCCTCCCACTTTGATTTAAGCTCCTCCCACTTTGATTTAAGCTCCGCCCACTTTGACTTAAGCTCCGCCCACTTTGACTTAAGCTCCTCCCACTTTGATTTAAGCTCCTCCCACTTTGATTTAAGCCCCGCCTACTTTGACTTAAGCTCCTCCCACTTTGACTTAAGCTCCTCCCACTTTTACACAAGCTCCGCCCACTTTTACACAGCTCATTAACATACAGTTCATTAGCATGAATCTCATTAGCATGAAGCTCATTAACATACAGCTCATTAACATACACACAGCTAATTAACATACATCTCATTAACATACAGCTCATTAGCATGAATCTCATTAGCATGAAGCTCATTAACATACAGCTCATTAACATACACACAGCTAATTAACATACATCTCATTAATATACAGCTCATTAGCATGAATCTCATTAACATACACAGCTAATTAACATACAGCTCATTAACATACAGCTCATTAACATACACACAGCTAATTAACATACATCTCATTAATATACAGCTCATTAGCATGAATCTCATTAACATACACAGCTAATTAACATACAGCTCATTAACATACAGCTCATTAACATACAGCTCATTAGCATGAATCTCATTAGCATGAAGCTCATTAACATACACACACAGCTCATTAACATACAGCTCATTAACATGACCATTCACATTCACATATGCCCAGGAATTCCCCACCCTTGTGACCCCAGGTCATAGAGAGAGATTTTAAATGCGTGCATCCACTATCTTCACCCTAACTTTTTTTTTTTTTTTTTTTTTTTTTTTTTTTAAGTCGAACACGATTTTTTTTGCCACTCCCATTGACTTTTATGATCGTGAGATCACGCTGAATCCAAAACGGGGTAGGGTTAGCATGATGCCTTTAGCATGTGGCTAATCTGCAGGAAGCTCAATAACATCACGTCCCGGGGTCGTAGAGGGCTGGGGTTGGGCTTCAAATGACCGTGTAGACCTAAGGAACAGAAATATGAAAACCGCGTGTTTCTACCACATTCATAGCCAGCGTTATACGTCCCGTAGTGTGACCCCTCCCGGGGTTAATAACGTATGGTTCCCCGCGGGTTAGGAGAACAATTCCAACACCCCCGGATAGACCAGAGGACAGGGAATCTAAAACCATTTGAATGGTGTCTCTACGACCTTCCTATCACCCCCCATCATCATCATCATCATCTCATCATCACACACACACAGGCCACAGGCCACTTCCGCATTAGCGGTGTTAGCTTAGCAATCTCGTTGTGTTTTAACTTCACTTTAACATGACTTCCCCTGGTATGAGGGAATGTCACTGTTTTATAGAGAGGTGTTTGAGGCATGGGGGAAATATTTAGAGCAGGTAAGGTACAAGTGTGTAGGGAAAGATGAGGTTTTAAATCAGCCCATCTTTTTTAACCCCAAGATAAAGTATAATAGCAAGATGATAGTTAGTAAGCACTTTGAACAGGCAGGGTTTAGACAGGTGAAACATTTAGTGTCAGAGAACAATTTCAAAACAGAGCAGGAGATAGTGAATCAGGGAATAAGGGCAGTGAATAGGGATATAAGAACAGGTGGGATTGCAGGAGTGTATAATAGAATCAGGGACAGTAGAAGTAGGGAATGGAACACTTTAATGTTAGGAAGAGGCAGAGGCAGGTGAGGAAAAAATGATGGTAGAATTAAGGGTAGAAAGGAAAGGTTTAGAGGTCAAGTTTGAGGATGTGAAAACCAAAGGGATATACATGGATTTACTGGGTGATGGGTTGGTGAGGCCAGCGTCAGAGAAGGTGTGGGAAAGGGTTTTTGAAGGTATTGATGTGGGAAAGGTATGGGCAAATCTGGGTGTGAAATATAATAACGTAGAATGTGAGCACAATGATTTTAAGATTAGGCACAATAGGGTTTACACAAATGTCGTATTGCACCAAATGGATAGGAATGTAGGTAGGGTATGTGATGTATGTAAAGGGAGGGATGAACATTTTGACCACTTTTTTGTTGAATGTCCAAGTTTGTCTGTCTTATTTGTGAAAGTAAAGGGGTTGTTAAGTGTACACTGTGGGGTTACCGTCATGAATGAGATTGAATGGAAGGAATTGTTATTGTTTGGGGTGGTGGGAAAAAAGAAAGAAGTGAACGTAGATTTGGTAAATTTTTTGTTGAGTCACGTAAGGTATGCAATTGTATGTAGGAGGAATGTAGCACATTATGAGGGGAAAGTTACCAGGGTGTGGGAGTTGTTTGTGTCACTATTTAAAAGACTTAGACACAAACTCCGCCCACTTTGACTTAAGCTCCGCCCACTTTGACTTAAGCTCCGCCCACTTTGACTTAAGCTCCTCCCACTTTGACTTAAGCTCCTCCCACTTTGACTTAAGCTCCTCCCACTTTGATTTAAGCTCCGCCCACTTTGGCTTAAGCTCCGCCCACTTTGACGTAAGCTCCGCCCACTTTGACTTAAGCTCCTCCCACTTTGACTTAAGCTCCTCCCACTTTGACTTAAGCTCCTCCCACTTTGACTTAAGCCCCGCCCACTTTGACTTAAGCCCCTCCCACTTTGATTTAAGCTCCGCCCACTTTGACTTAAGCTCCTCCCACTTTGACTTAAGCTCCACCCACTTTGACTTAAGCTCCTCCCACTTTGACTTAAGCTCCTCCCACTTTGACTTAAGCTCATCCCACTTTGACTTAAGCTCCTCCCACTTTGACTTAAGCTCCGCCCACTTTGACTTAAGCTCCTCCCACTTTGACTTAAGCTCCTCCCACTTTGATTTAAGCTCCGCCCACTTTGACTTAAGCTCCGCCCACTTTGACTTAAGCTCCCCCCACTTTGACTTAAGCTCCTCCCACTTTGATTTAAGCTCCGCCCACTTTGACCTAAGCTCCTCCCATTTTGATTTAAGCTCCGCCCACTTTGACTTAAGCTCCTCCCATTTTGATTTAAGCTCCGCCCACTTTGACTTAAGCTCCTCCCACTTTGATTTAAGCTCCGCCCACTTTGACTTAAGCTCCGCCCACTTTGACTTAAGCTCCGCCCACTTTGACTTAAGCTCCTCCCACTTTGACTTAAGCTCCACCCACTTTGACTTAAGCTCCTCCCACTTTGACTTAAGCCCCGCCCACTTTGACTTAAGCTCCTCCCACTTTTATTTAAGCTCCGCCCACTTTGACTTAAGCTCCTCCCACTTTGACTTAAGCTCCACCCACTTTGACTTAAGCTCCTCCCACTTTGACTTAAGCTCCTCCCACTTTGACTTAAGCTCATCCCACTTTGACTTAAGCTCCTCCCACTTTGACTTAAGCTCCTCCCACTTTGACTTAAGCTCCTCCCACTTTGATTTAAGCTCCTCCCACTTTGATTTAAGCTCCTCCCACTTTGATTTAAGCTCCGCCCACTTTGACTTAAGCTCCGCCCACTTTGACTTAAGCTCCTCCCACTTTGACTTAAGCTCCTCCCACTTTGATTTAAGCTCCGCCCACTTTGACTTAAGCTCCGCCCACTTTGACTTAAGCTCCCCCCACTTTGACTTAAGCTCCTCCCACTTTGATTTAAGCTCCGCCCACTTTGACCTAAGCTCCTCCCATTTTGATTTAAGCTCCGCCCACTTTGACTTAAGCTCCTCCCATTTTGATTTAAGCTCCGCCCACTTTGACTTAAGCTCCTCCCACTTTGATTTAAGCTCCGCCCACTTTGACTTAAGCTCCGCCCACTTTGACTTAAGCTCCGCCCACTTTGACTTAAGCTCCTCCCACTTTGACTTAAGCTCCACCCACTTTGACTTAAGCTCCTCCCACTTTGACTTAAGCCCCGCCCACTTTGACTTAAGCTCCTCCCACTTTTATTTAAGCTCCGCCCACTTTGACTTAAGCTCCTCCCACTTTGACTTAAGCTCCACCCACTTTGACTTAAGCTCCTCCCACTTTGACTTAAGCTCCTCCCACTTTGACTTAAGCTCATCCCACTTTGACTTAAGCTCCTCCCACTTTGACTTAAGCTCCTCCCACTTTGACTTAAGCTCCTCCCACTTTGATTTAAGCTCCTCCCACTTTGATTTAAGCTCCTCCCACTTTGATTTAAGCTCCGCCCACTTTGACTTAAGCTCCGCCCACTTTGACTTAAGCTCCTCCCACTTTGATTTAAGCTCCTCCCACTTTGATTTAAGCCCCGCCTACTTTGACTTAAGCTCCTCCCACTTTGACTTAAGCTCCTCCCACTTTTACACAAGCTCCGCCCACTTTTACACAGCTCATTAACATACAGTTCATTAGCATGAATCTCATTAGCATGAAGCTCATTAACATACAGCTCATTAACATACACACAGCTAATTAACATACATCTCATTAACATACAGCTCATTAGCATGAATCTCATTAGCATGAAGCTCATTAACATACAGCTCATTAACATACACACAGCTAATTAACATACATCTCATTAATATACAGCTCATTAGCATGAATCTCATTAACATACACAGCTAATTAACATACAGCTCATTAACATACAGCTCATTAACATACACACAGCTAATTAACATACATCTCATTAATATACAGCTCATTAGCATGAATCTCATTAACATACACAGCTAATTAACATACAGCTCATTAACATACAGCTCATTAACATACAGCTCATTAGCATGAATCTCATTAGCATGAAGCTCATTAACATACACACACAGCTCATTAACATACAGCTCATTAACATGACCATTCACATTCACATATGCCCAGGAATTCCCCACCCTTGTGACCCCAGGTCATAGAGAGAGATTTTAAATGCGTGCATCCACTATCTTCACCCTAACTTTTTTTTTTTTTTTTTTTTTTTTTTTTTTTAAGTCGAACACGATTTTTTTTGCCACTCCCATTGACTTTTATGATCGTGAGATCACGCTGAATCCAAAACGGGGTAGGGTTAGCATGATGCCTTTAGCATGTGGCTAATCTGCAGGAAGCTCAATAACATCACGTCCCGGGGTCGTAGAGGGCTGGGGTTGGGCTTCAAATGACCGTGTAGACCTAAGGAACAGAAATATGAAAACCGCGTGTTTCTACCACATTCATAGCCAGCGTTATACGTCCCGTAGTGTGACCCCTCCCGGGGTTAATAACGTATGGTTCCCCGCGGGTTAGGAGAACAATTCCAACACCCCCGGATAGACCAGAGGACAGGGAATCTAAAACCATTTGAATGGTGTCTCTACGACCTTCCTATCACCCCCCATCATCATCATCATCATCTCATCATCACACACACACAGGCCACAGGCCACTTCCGCATTAGCGGTGTTAGCTTAGCAATCTCGTTGTGTTTTAACTTCACTTTAACATGACTTCCCCTGGTATGAGGGAATGTCACTGTTTTATAGAGAGGTGTTTGAGGCATGGGGGAAATATTTAGAGCAGGTAAGGTACAAGTGTGTAGGGAAAGATGAGGTTTTAAATCAGCCCATCTTTTTTAACCCCAAGATAAAGTATAATAGCAAGATGATAGTTAGTAAGCACTTTGAACAGGCAGGGTTTAGACAGGTGAAACATTTAGTGTCAGAGAACAATTTCAAAACAGAGCAGGAGATAGTGAATCAGGGAATAAGGGCAGTGAATAGGGATATAAGAACAGGTGGGATTGCAGGAGTGTATAATAGAATCAGGGACAGTATAAGTAGGGAATGGAACACTTTAATGTTAGGAAGAGGCAGAGGCAGGTGAGGAAAAAATGATGGTAGAATTAAGGGTAGAAAGGAAAGGTTTAGAGGTCAAGTTTGAGGATGTGAAAACCAAAGGGATATACATGGATTTACTGGGTGATGGGTTGGTGAGGCCAGCGTCAGAGAAGGTGTGGGAAAGGGTTTTTGAAGGTATTGATGTGGGAAAGGTATGGGCAAATCTGGGTGTGAAATATAATAACGTAGAATGTGAGCACAATGATTTTAAGATTAGGCACAATAGGGTTTACACAAATGTCGTATTGCACCAAATGGATAGGAATGTAGGTAGGGTATGTGATGTATGTAAAGGGAGGGATGAACATTTTGACCACTTTTTTGTTGAATGTCCAAGTTTGTCTGTCTTATTTGTGAAAGTAAAGGGGTTGTTAAGTGTACACTGTGGGGTTACCGTCATGAATGAGATTGAATGGAAGGAATTGTTATTGTTTGGGGTGGTGGGAAAAAAGAAAGAAGTGAACGTAGATTTGGTAAATTTTTTGTTGAGTCACGTAAGGTATGCAATTGTATGTAGGAGGAATGTAGCACATTATGAGGGGAAAGTTACCAGGGTGTGGGAGTTGTTTGTGTCACTATTTAAAAGACTTAGACACAAACTCCGCCCACTTTGACTTAAGCTCCGCCCACTTTGACTTAAGCTCCGCCCACTTTGACTTAAGCTCCTCCCACTTTGACTTAAGCTCCTCCCACTTTGACTTAAGCTCCTCCCACTTTGATTTAAGCTCCGCCCACTTTGGCTTAAGCTCCGCCCACTTTGACGTAAGCTCCGCCCACTTTGACTTAAGCTCCTCCCACTTTGACTTAAGCTCCTCCCACTTTGACTTAAGCTCCTCCCACTTTGACTTAAGCCCCGCCCACTTTGACTTAAGCCCCTCCCACTTTGATTTAAGCTCCGCCCACTTTGACTTAAGCTCCTCCCACTTTGACTTAAGCTCCACCCACTTTGACTTAAGCTCCTCCCACTTTGACTTAAGCTCCTCCCACTTTGACTTAAGCTCATCCCACTTTGACTTAAGCTCCTCCCACTTTGACTTAAGCTCCGCCCACTTTGACTTAAGCTCCTCCCACTTTGACTTAAGCTCCTCCCACTTTGATTTAAGCTCCGCCCACTTTGACTTAAGCTCCGCCCACTTTGACTTAAGCTCCCCCCACTTTGACTTAAGCTCCTCCCACTTTGATTTAAGCTCCGCCCACTTTGACCTAAGCTCCTCCCATTTTGATTTAAGCTCCGCCCACTTTGACTTAAGCTCCTCCCATTTTGATTTAAGCTCCGCCCACTTTGACTTAAGCTCCTCCCACTTTGATTTAAGCTCCGCCCACTTTGACTTAAGCTCCGCCCACTTTGACTTAAGCTCCGCCCACTTTGACTTAAGCTCCTCCCACTTTGACTTAAGCTCCACCCACTTTGACTTAAGCTCCTCCCACTTTGACTTAAGCCCCGCCCACTTTGACTTAAGCTCCTCCCACTTTTATTTAAGCTCCGCCCACTTTGACTTAAGCTCCTCCCACTTTGACTTAAGCTCCACCCACTTTGACTTAAGCTCCTCCCACTTTGACTTAAGCTCCTCCCACTTTGACTTAAGCTCATCCCACTTTGACTTAAGCTCCTCCCACTTTGACTTAAGCTCCTCCCACTTTGACTTAAGCTCCTCCCACTTTGATTTAAGCTCCTCCCACTTTGATTTAAGCTCCTCCCACTTTGATTTAAGCTCCGCCCACTTTGACTTAAGCTCCGCCCACTTTGACTTAAGCTCCTCCCACTTTGACTTAAGCTCCTCCCACTTTGATTTAAGCTCCGCCCACTTTGACTTAAGCTCCGCCCACTTTGACTTAAGCTCCCCCCACTTTGACTTAAGCTCCTCCCACTTTGATTTAAGCTCCGCCCACTTTGACCTAAGCTCCTCCCATTTTGATTTAAGCTCCGCCCACTTTGACTTAAGCTCCTCCCATTTTGATTTAAGCTCCGCCCACTTTGACTTAAGCTCCTCCCACTTTGATTTAAGCTCCGCCCACTTTGACTTAAGCTCCGCCCACTTTGACTTAAGCTCCGCCCACTTTGACTTAAGCTCCTCCCACTTTGACTTAAGCTCCACCCACTTTGACTTAAGCTCCTCCCACTTTGACTTAAGCCCCGCCCACTTTGACTTAAGCTCCTCCCACTTTTATTTAAGCTCCGCCCACTTTGACTTAAGCTCCTCCCACTTTGACTTAAGCTCCACCCACTTTGACTTAAGCTCCTCCCACTTTGACTTAAGCTCCTCCCACTTTGACTTAAGCTCATCCCACTTTGACTTAAGCTCCTCCCACTTTGACTTAAGCTCCTCCCACTTTGACTTAAGCTCCTCCCACTTTGATTTAAGCTCCTCCCACTTTGATTTAAGCTCCTCCCACTTTGATTTAAGCTCCGCCCACTTTGACTTAAGCTCCGCCCACTTTGACTTAAGCTCCTCCCACTTTGATTTAAGCTCCTCCCACTTTGATTTAAGCCCCGCCTACTTTGACTTAAGCTCCTCCCACTTTGACTTAAGCTCCTCCCACTTTTACACAAGCTCCGCCCACTTTTACACAGCTCATTAACATACAGTTCATTAGCATGAATCTCATTAGCATGAAGCTCATTAACATACAGCTCATTAACATACACACAGCTAATTAACATACATCTCATTAACATACAGCTCATTAGCATGAATCTCATTAGCATGAAGCTCATTAACATACAGCTCATTAACATACACACAGCTAATTAACATACATCTCATTAATATACAGCTCATTAGCATGAATCTCATTAACATACACAGCTAATTAACATACAGCTCATTAACATACAGCTCATTAACATACACACAGCTAATTAACATACATCTCATTAATATACAGCTCATTAGCATGAATCTCATTAACATACACAGCTAATTAACATACAGCTCATTAACATACAGCTCATTAACATACAGCTCATTAGCATGAATCTCATTAGCATGAAGCTCATTAACATACACACACAGCTCATTAACATACAGCTCATTAACATGACCATTCACATTCACATATGCCCAGGAATTCCCCACCCTTGTGACCCCAGGTCATAGAGAGAGATTTTAAATGCGTGCATCCACTATCTTCACCCTAACTTTTTTTTTTTTTTTTTTTTTTTTTTTTTTTAAGTCGAACACGATTTTTTTTGCCACTCCCATTGACTTTTATGATCGTGAGATCACGCTGAATCCAAAACGGGGTAGGGTTAGCATGATGCCTTTAGCATGTGGCTAATCTGCAGGAAGCTCAATAACATCACGTCCCGGGGTCGTAGAGGGCTGGGGTTGGGCTTCAAATGACCGTGTAGACCTAAGGAACAGAAATATGAAAACCGCGTGTTTCTACCACATTCATAGCCAGCGTTATACGTCCCGTAGTGTGACCCCTCCCGGGGTTAATAACGTATGGTTCCCCGCGGGTTAGGAGAACAATTCCAACACCCCCGGATAGACCAGAGGACAGGGAATCTAAAACCATTTGAATGGTGTCTCTACGACCTTCCTATCACCCCCCATCATCATCATCATCATCTCATCATCACACACACACAGGCCACAGGCCACTTCCGCATTAGCGGTGTTAGCTTAGCAATCTCGTTGTGTTTTAACTTCACTTTAACATGACTTCCCCTGGTATGAGGGAATGTCACTGTTTTATAGAGAGGTGTTTGAGGCATGGGGGAAATATTTAGAGCAGGTAAGGTACAAGTGTGTAGGGAAAGATGAGGTTTTAAATCAGCCCATCTTTTTTAACCCCAAGATAAAGTATAATAGCAAGATGATAGTTAGTAAGCACTTTGAACAGGCAGGGTTTAGACAGGTGAAACATTTAGTGTCAGAGAACAATTTCAAAACAGAGCAGGAGATAGTGAATCAGGGAATAAGGGCAGTGAATAGGGATATAAGAAAAGGTGGGATTGCAGGAGTGTATAATAGAATCAGGGACAGTAGAAGTAGGGAATGGAACACTTTAATGTTAGGAAGAGGCAGAGGCAGGTGAGGAAAAAAGGATGGTAGAATTAAGGGTAGAAAGGAAAGGTTTAGAGGTCAAGTTTGAGGATGTGAAAACCAAAGGGATATACATGGATTTACTGGGTGATGGGTTGGTGAGGCCAGCGTCAGAGAAGGTGTGGGAAAGGGTTTTTGAAGGTATTGATGTGGGAAAGGTATGGGCAAATCTGGGTGTGAAATATAATAACGTAGAATGTGAGCACAATGATTTTAAGATTAGGCACAATAGGGTTTACACAAATGTCGTATTGCACCAAATGGATAGGAATGTAGGTAGGGTATGTGATGTATGTAAAGGGAGGGATGAACATTTTGACCACTTTTTTGTTGAATGTCCAAGTTTGTCTGTCTTATTTGTGAAAGTAAAGGGGTTGTTAAGTGTACACTGTGGGGTTACCGTCATGAATGAGATTGAATGGAAGGAATTGTTATTGTTTGGGGTGGTGGGAAAAAAGAAAGAAGTGAACGTAGATTTGGTAAATTTTTTGTTGAGTCACGTAAGGTATGCAATTGTATGTAGGAGGAATGTAGCACATTATGAGGGGAAAGTTACCAGGGTGTGGGAGTTGTTTGTGTCACTATTTAAAAGACTTAGACACAAACTCCGCCCACTTTGACTTAAGCTCCGCCCACTTTGACTTAAGCTCCGCCCACTTTGACTTAAGCTCCTCCCACTTTGACTTAAGCTCCTCCCACTTTGACTTAAGCTCCTCCCACTTTGATTTAAGCTCCGCCCACTTTGGCTTAAGCTCCGCCCACTTTGACGTAAGCTCCGCCCACTTTGACTTAAGCTCCTCCCACTTTGACTTAAGCTCCTCCCACTTTGACTTAAGCTCCTCCCACTTTGACTTAAGCCCCGCCCACTTTGACTTAAGCCCCTCCCACTTTGATTTAAGCTCCGCCCACTTTGACTTAAGCTCCTCCCACTTTGACTTAAGCTCCACCCACTTTGACTTAAGCTCCTCCCACTTTGACTTAAGCTCCTCCCACTTTGACTTAAGCTCATCCCACTTTGACTTAAGCTCCTCCCACTTTGACTTAAGCTCCGCCCACTTTGACTTAAGCTCCTCCCACTTTGACTTAAGCTCCTCCCACTTTGATTTAAGCTCCGCCCACTTTGACTTAAGCTCCGCCCACTTTGACTTAAGCTCCCCCCACTTTGACTTAAGCTCCTCCCACTTTGATTTAAGCTCCGCCCACTTTGACCTAAGCTCCTCCCATTTTGATTTAAGCTCCGCCCACTTTGACTTAAGCTCCTCCCATTTTGATTTAAGCTCCGCCCACTTTGACTTAAGCTCCTCCCACTTTGATTTAAGCTCCGCCCACTTTGACTTAAGCTCCGCCCACTTTGACTTAAGCTCCGCCCACTTTGACTTAAGCTCCTCCCACTTTGACTTAAGCTCCACCCACTTTGACTTAAGCTCCTCCCACTTTGACTTAAGCCCCGCCCACTTTGACTTAAGCTCCTCCCACTTTTATTTAAGCTCCGCCCACTTTGACTTAAGCTCCTCCCACTTTGACTTAAGCTCCACCCACTTTGACTTAAGCTCCTCCCACTTTGACTTAAGCTCCTCCCACTTTGACTTAAGCTCATCCCACTTTGACTTAAGCTCCTCCCACTTTGACTTAAGCTCCTCCCACTTTGACTTAAGCTCCTCCCACTTTGATTTAAGCTCCTCCCACTTTGATTTAAGCTCCTCCCACTTTGATTTAAGCTCCGCCCACTTTGACTTAAGCTCCGCCCACTTTGACTTAAGCTCCTCCCACTTTGACTTAAGCTCCTCCCACTTTGATTTAAGCTCCGCCCACTTTGACTTAAGCTCCGCCCACTTTGACTTAAGCTCCCCCCACTTTGACTTAAGCTCCTCCCACTTTGATTTAAGCTCCGCCCACTTTGACCTAAGCTCCTCCCATTTTGATTTAAGCTCCGCCCACTTTGACTTAAGCTCCTCCCATTTTGATTTAAGCTCCGCCCACTTTGACTTAAGCTCCTCCCACTTTGATTTAAGCTCCGCCCACTTTGACTTAAGCTCCGCCCACTTTGACTTAAGCTCCGCCCACTTTGACTTAAGCTCCTCCCACTTTGACTTAAGCTCCACCCACTTTGACTTAAGCTCCTCCCACTTTGACTTAAGCCCCGCCCACTTTGACTTAAGCTCCTCCCACTTTTATTTAAGCTCCGCCCACTTTGACTTAAGCTCCTCCCACTTTGACTTAAGCTCCACCCACTTTGACTTAAGCTCCTCCCACTTTGACTTAAGCTCCTCCCACTTTGACTTAAGCTCATCCCACTTTGACTTAAGCTCCTCCCACTTTGACTTAAGCTCCTCCCACTTTGACTTAAGCTCCTCCCACTTTGATTTAAGCTCCTCCCACTTTGATTTAAGCTCCTCCCACTTTGATTTAAGCTCCGCCCACTTTGACTTAAGCTCCGCCCACTTTGACTTAAGCTCCTCCCACTTTGATTTAAGCTCCTCCCACTTTGATTTAAGCCCCGCCTACTTTGACTTAAGCTCCTCCCACTTTGACTTAAGCTCCTCCCACTTTTACACAAGCTCCGCCCACTTTTACACAGCTCATTAACATACAGTTCATTAGCATGAATCTCATTAGCATGAAGCTCATTAACATACAGCTCATTAACATACACACAGCTAATTAACATACATCTCATTAACATACAGCTCATTAGCATGAATCTCATTAGCATGAAGCTCATTAACATACAGCTCATTAACATACACACAGCTAATTAACATACATCTCATTAATATACAGCTCATTAGCATGAATCTCATTAACATACACAGCTAATTAACATACAGCTCATTAACATACAGCTCATTAACATACACACAGCTAATTAACATACATCTCATTAATATACAGCTCATTAGCATGAATCTCATTAACATACACAGCTAATTAACATACAGCTCATTAACATACAGCTCATTAACATACAGCTCATTAGCATGAATCTCATTAGCATGAAGCTCATTAACATACACACACAGCTCATTAACATACAGCTCATTAACATGACCATTCACATTCACATATGCCCAGGAATTCCCCACCCTTGTGACCCCAGGTCATAGAGAGAGATTTTAAATGCGTGCATCCACTATCTTCACCCTAACTTTTTTTTTTTTTTTTTTTTTTTTTTTTTTTAAGTCGAACACGATTTTTTTTGCCACTCCCATTGACTTTTATGATCGTGAGATCACGCTGAATCCAAAACGGGGTAGGGTTAGCATGATGCCTTTAGCATGTGGCTAATCTGCAGGAAGCTCAATAACATCACGTCCCGGGGTCGTAGAGGGCTGGGGTTGGGCTTCAAATGACCGTGTAGACCTAAGGAACAGAAATATGAAAACCGCGTGTTTCTACCACATTCATAGCCAGCGTTATACGTCCCGTAGTGTGACCCCTCCCGGGGTTAATAACGTATGGTTCCCCGCGGGTTAGGAGAACAATTCCAACACCCCCGGATAGACCAGAGGACAGGGAATCTAAAACCATTTGAATGGTGTCTCTACGACCTTCCTATCACCCCCCATCATCATCATCATCATCTCATCATCACACACACACAGGCCACAGGCCACTTCCGCATTAGCGGTGTTAGCTTAGCAATCTCGTTGTGTTTTAACTTCACTTTAACATGACTTCCCCTGGTATGAGGGAATGTCACTGTTTTATAGAGAGGTGTTTGAGGCATGGGGGAAATATTTAGAGCAGGTAAGGTACAAGTGTGTAGGGAAAGATGAGGTTTTAAATCAGCCCATCTTTTTTAACCCCAAGATAAAGTATAATAGCAAGATGATAGTTAGTAAGCACTTTGAACAGGCAGGGTTTAGACAGGTGAAACATTTAGTGTCAGAGAACAATTTCAAAACAGAGCAGGAGATAGTGAATCAGGGAATAAGGGCAGTGAATAGGGATATAAGAAAAGGTGGGATTGCAGGAGTGTATAATAGAATCAGGGACAGTAGAAGTAGGGAATGGAACACTTTAATGTTAGGAAGAGGCAGAGGCAGGTGAGGAAAAAATGATGGTAGAATTAAGGGTAGAAAGGAAAGGTTTAGAGGTCAAGTTTGAGGATGTGAAAACCAAAGGGATATACATGGATTTACTGGGTGATGGGTTGGTGAGGCCAGCGTCAGAGAAGGTGTGGGAAAGGGTTTTTGAAGGTATTGATGTGGGAAAGGTATGGGCAAATCTGGGTGTGAAATATAATAACGTAGAATGTGAGCACAATGATTTTAAGATTAGGCACAATAGGGTTTACACAAATGTCGTATTGCACCAAATGGATAGGAATGTAGGTAGGGTATGTGATGTATGTAAAGGGAGGGATGAACATTTTGACCACTTTTTTGTTGAATGTCCAAGTTTGTCTGTCTTATTTGTGAAAGTAAAGGGGTTGTTAAGTGTACACTGTGGGGTTACCGTCATGAATGAGATTGAATGGAAGGAATTGTTATTGTTTGGGGTGGTGGGAAAAAAGAAAGAAGTGAACGTAGATTTGGTAAATTTTTTGTTGAGTCACGTAAGGTATGCAATTGTATGTAGGAGGAATGTAGCACATTATGAGGGGAAAGTTACCAGGGTGTGGGAGTTGTTTGTGTCACTATTTAAAAGACTTAGACACAAACTCCGCCCACTTTGACTTAAGCTCCGCCCACTTTGACTTAAGCTCCGCCCACTTTGACTTAAGCTCCTCCCACTTTGACTTAAGCTCCTCCCACTTTGACTTAAGCTCCTCCCACTTTGATTTAAGCTCCGCCCACTTTGGCTTAAGCTCCGCCCACTTTGACGTAAGCTCCGCCCACTTTGACTTAAGCTCCTCCCACTTTGACTTAAGCTCCTCCCACTTTGACTTAAGCTCCTCCCACTTTGACTTAAGCCCCGCCCACTTTGACTTAAGCCCCTCCCACTTTGATTTAAGCTCCGCCCACTTTGACTTAAGCTCCTCCCACTTTGACTTAAGCTCCACCCACTTTGACTTAAGCTCCTCCCACTTTGACTTAAGCTCCTCCCACTTTGACTTAAGCTCATCCCACTTTGACTTAAGCTCCTCCCACTTTGACTTAAGCTCCGCCCACTTTGACTTAAGCTCCTCCCACTTTGACTTAAGCTCCTCCCACTTTGATTTAAGCTCCGCCCACTTTGACTTAAGCTCCGCCCACTTTGACTTAAGCTCCCCCCACTTTGACTTAAGCTCCTCCCACTTTGATTTAAGCTCCGCCCACTTTGACCTAAGCTCCTCCCATTTTGATTTAAGCTCCGCCCACTTTGACTTAAGCTCCTCCCATTTTGATTTAAGCTCCGCCCACTTTGACTTAAGCTCCTCCCACTTTGATTTAAGCTCCGCCCACTTTGACTTAAGCTCCGCCCACTTTGACTTAAGCTCCGCCCACTTTGACTTAAGCTCCTCCCACTTTGACTTAAGCTCCACCCACTTTGACTTAAGCTCCTCCCACTTTGACTTAAGCCCCGCCCACTTTGACTTAAGCTCCTCCCACTTTTATTTAAGCTCCGCCCACTTTGACTTAAGCTCCTCCCACTTTGACTTAAGCTCCACCCACTTTGACTTAAGCTCCTCCCACTTTGACTTAAGCTCCTCCCACTTTGACTTAAGCTCATCCCACTTTGACTTAAGCTCCTCCCACTTTGACTTAAGCTCCTCCCACTTTGACTTAAGCTCCTCCCACTTTGATTTAAGCTCCTCCCACTTTGATTTAAGCTCCTCCCACTTTGATTTAAGCTCCGCCCACTTTGACTTAAGCTCCGCCCACTTTGACTTAAGCTCCTCCCACTTTGACTTAAGCTCCTCCCACTTTGATTTAAGCTCCGCCCACTTTGACTTAAGCTCCGCCCACTTTGACTTAAGCTCCCCCCACTTTGACTTAAGCTCCTCCCACTTTGATTTAAGCTCCGCCCACTTTGACCTAAGCTCCTCCCATTTTGATTTAAGCTCCGCCCACTTTGACTTAAGCTCCTCCCATTTTGATTTAAGCTCCGCCCACTTTGACTTAAGCTCCTCCCACTTTGATTTAAGCTCCGCCCACTTTGACTTAAGCTCCGCCCACTTTGACTTAAGCTCCGCCCACTTTGACTTAAGCTCCTCCCACTTTGACTTAAGCTCCACCCACTTTGACTTAAGCTCCTCCCACTTTGACTTAAGCCCCGCCCACTTTGACTTAAGCTCCTCCCACTTTTATTTAAGCTCCGCCCACTTTGACTTAAGCTCCTCCCACTTTGACTTAAGCTCCACCCACTTTGACTTAAGCTCCTCCCACTTTGACTTAAGCTCCTCCCACTTTGACTTAAGCTCATCCCACTTTGACTTAAGCTCCTCCCACTTTGACTTAAGCTCCTCCCACTTTGACTTAAGCTCCTCCCACTTTGATTTAAGCTCCTCCCACTTTGATTTAAGCTCCTCCCACTTTGATTTAAGCTCCGCCCACTTTGACTTAAGCTCCGCCCACTTTGACTTAAGCTCCTCCCACTTTGATTTAAGCTCCTCCCACTTTGATTTAAGCCCCGCCTACTTTGACTTAAGCTCCTCCCACTTTGACTTAAGCTCCTCCCACTTTTACACAAGCTCCGCCCACTTTTACACAGCTCATTAACATACAGTTCATTAGCATGAATCTCATTAGCATGAAGCTCATTAACATACAGCTCATTAACATACACACAGCTAATTAACATACATCTCATTAACATACAGCTCATTAGCATGAATCTCATTAGCATGAAGCTCATTAACATACAGCTCATTAACATACACACAGCTAATTAACATACATCTCATTAATATACAGCTCATTAGCATGAATCTCATTAACATACACAGCTAATTAACATACAGCTCATTAACATACAGCTCATTAACATACACACAGCTAATTAACATACATCTCATTAATATACAGCTCATTAGCATGAATCTCATTAACATACACAGCTAATTAACATACAGCTCATTAACATACAGCTCATTAACATACAGCTCATTAGCATGAATCTCATTAGCATGAAGCTCATTAACATACACACACAGCTCATTAACATACAGCTCATTAACATGACCATTCACATTCACATATGCCCAGGAATTCCCCACCCTTGTGACCCCAGGTCATAGAGAGAGATTTTAAATGCGTGCATCCACTATCTTCACCCTAACTTTTTTTTTTTTTTTTTTTTTTTTTTTTTTTAAGTCGAACACGATTTTTTTTGCCACTCCCATTGACTTTTATGATCGTGAGATCACGCTGAATCCAAAACGGGGTAGGGTTAGCATGATGCCTTTAGCATGTGGCTAATCTGCAGGAAGCTCAATAACATCACGTCCCGGGGTCGTAGAGGGCTGGGGTTGGGCTTCAAATGACCGTGTAGACCTAAGGAACAGAAATATGAAAACCGCGTGTTTCTACCACATTCATAGCCAGCGTTATACGTCCCGTAGTGTGACCCCTCCCGGGGTTAATAACGTATGGTTCCCCGCGGGTTAGGAGAACAATTCCAACACCCCCGGATAGACCAGAGGACAGGGAATCTAAAACCATTTGAATGGTGTCTCTACGACCTTCCTATCACCCCCCATCATCATCATCATCATCTCATCATCACACACACACAGGCCACAGGCCACTTCCGCATTAGCGGTGTTAGCTTAGCAATCTCGTTGTGTTTTAACTTCACTTTAACATGACTTCCCCTGGTATGAGGGAATGTCACTGTTTTATAGAGAGGTGTTTGAGGCATGGGGGAAATATTTAGAGCAGGTAAGGTACAAGTGTGTAGGGAAAGATGAGGTTTTAAATCAGCCCATCTTTTTTAACCCCAAGATAAAGTATAATAGCAAGATGATAGTTAGTAAGCACTTTGAACAGGCAGGGTTTAGACAGGTGAAACATTTAGTGTCAGAGAACAATTTCAAAACAGAGCAGGAGATAGTGAATCAGGGAATAAGGGCAGTGAATAGGGATATAAGAAAAGGTGGGATTGCAGGAGTGTATAATAGAATCAGGGACAGTAGAAGTAGGGAATGGAACACTTTAATGTTAGGAAGAGGCAGAGGCAGGTGAGGAAAAAATGATGGTAGAATTAAGGGTAGAAAGGAAAGGTTTAGAGGTCAAGTTTGAGGATGTGAAAACCAAAGGGATATACATGGATTTACTGGGTGATGGGTTGGTGAGGCCAGCGTCAGAGAAGGTGTGGGAAAGGGTTTTTGAAGGTATTGATGTGGGAAAGGTATGGGCAAATCTGGGTGTGAAATATAATAACGTAGAATGTGAGCACAATGATTTTAAGATTAGGCACAATAGGGTTTACACAAATGTCGTATTGCACCAAATGGATAGGAATGTAGGTAGGGTATGTGATGTATGTAAAGGGAGGGATGAACATTTTGACCACTTTTTTGTTGAATGTCCAAGTTTGTCTGTCTTATTTGTGAAAGTAAAGGGGTTGTTAAGTGTACACTGTGGGGTTACCGTCATGAATGAGATTGAATGGAAGGAATTGTTATTGTTTGGGGTGGTGGGAAAAAAGAAAGAAGTGAACGTAGATTTGGTAAATTTTTTGTTGAGTCACGTAAGGTATGCAATTGTATGTAGGAGGAATGTAGCACATTATGAGGGGAAAGTTACCAGGGTGTGGGAGTTGTTTGTGTCACTATTTAAAAGACTTAGACACAAACTCCGCCCACTTTGACTTAAGCTCCGCCCACTTTGACTTAAGCTCCGCCCACTTTGACTTAAGCTCCTCCCACTTTGACTTAAGCTCCTCCCACTTTGACTTAAGCTCCTCCCACTTTGATTTAAGCTCCGCCCACTTTGGCTTAAGCTCCGCCCACTTTGACGTAAGCTCCGCCCACTTTGACTTAAGCTCCTCCCACTTTGACTTAAGCTCCTCCCACTTTGACTTAAGCTCCTCCCACTTTGACTTAAGCCCCGCCCACTTTGACTTAAGCCCCTCCCACTTTGATTTAAGCTCCGCCCACTTTGACTTAAGCTCCTCCCACTTTGACTTAAGCTCCACCCACTTTGACTTAAGCTCCTCCCACTTTGACTTAAGCTCCTCCCACTTTGACTTAAGCTCATCCCACTTTGACTTAAGCTCCTCCCACTTTGACTTAAGCTCCGCCCACTTTGACTTAAGCTCCTCCCACTTTGACTTAAGCTCCTCCCACTTTGATTTAAGCTCCGCCCACTTTGACTTAAGCTCCGCCCACTTTGACTTAAGCTCCCCCCACTTTGACTTAAGCTCCTCCCACTTTGATTTAAGCTCCGCCCACTTTGACCTAAGCTCCTCCCATTTTGATTTAAGCTCCGCCCACTTTGACTTAAGCTCCTCCCATTTTGATTTAAGCTCCGCCCACTTTGACTTAAGCTCCTCCCACTTTGATTTAAGCTCCGCCCACTTTGACTTAAGCTCCGCCCACTTTGACTTAAGCTCCGCCCACTTTGACTTAAGCTCCTCCCACTTTGACTTAAGCTCCACCCACTTTGACTTAAGCTCCTCCCACTTTGACTTAAGCCCCGCCCACTTTGACTTAAGCTCCTCCCACTTTTATTTAAGCTCCGCCCACTTTGACTTAAGCTCCTCCCACTTTGACTTAAGCTCCACCCACTTTGACTTAAGCTCCTCCCACTTTGACTTAAGCTCCTCCCACTTTGACTTAAGCTCATCCCACTTTGACTTAAGCTCCTCCCACTTTGACTTAAGCTCCTCCCACTTTGACTTAAGCTCCTCCCACTTTGATTTAAGCTCCTCCCACTTTGATTTAAGCTCCTCCCACTTTGATTTAAGCTCCGCCCACTTTGACTTAAGCTCCGCCCACTTTGACTTAAGCTCCTCCCACTTTGACTTAAGCTCCTCCCACTTTGATTTAAGCTCCGCCCACTTTGACTTAAGCTCCGCCCACTTTGACTTAAGCTCCCCCCACTTTGACTTAAGCTCCTCCCACTTTGATTTAAGCTCCGCCCACTTTGACCTAAGCTCCTCCCATTTTGATTTAAGCTCCGCCCACTTTGACTTAAGCTCCTCCCATTTTGATTTAAGCTCCGCCCACTTTGACTTAAGCTCCTCCCACTTTGATTTAAGCTCCGCCCACTTTGACTTAAGCTCCGCCCACTTTGACTTAAGCTCCGCCCACTTTGACTTAAGCTCCTCCCACTTTGACTTAAGCTCCACCCACTTTGACTTAAGCTCCTCCCACTTTGACTTAAGCCCCGCCCACTTTGACTTAAGCTCCTCCCACTTTTATTTAAGCTCCGCCCACTTTGACTTAAGCTCCTCCCACTTTGACTTAAGCTCCACCCACTTTGACTTAAGCTCCTCCCACTTTGACTTAAGCTCCTCCCACTTTGACTTAAGCTCATCCCACTTTGACTTAAGCTCCTCCCACTTTGACTTAAGCTCCTCCCACTTTGACTTAAGCTCCTCCCACTTTGATTTAAGCTCCTCCCACTTTGATTTAAGCTCCTCCCACTTTGATTTAAGCTCCGCCCACTTTGACTTAAGCTCCGCCCACTTTGACTTAAGCTCCTCCCACTTTGATTTAAGCTCCTCCCACTTTGATTTAAGCCCCGCCTACTTTGACTTAAGCTCCTCCCACTTTGACTTAAGCTCCTCCCACTTTTACACAAGCTCCGCCCACTTTTACACAGCTCATTAACATACAGTTCATTAGCATGAATCTCATTAGCATGAAGCTCATTAACATACAGCTCATTAACATACACACAGCTAATTAACATACATCTCATTAACATACAGCTCATTAGCATGAATCTCATTAGCATGAAGCTCATTAACATACAGCTCATTAACATACACACAGCTAATTAACATACATCTCATTAATATACAGCTCATTAGCATGAATCTCATTAACATACACAGCTAATTAACATACAGCTCATTAACATACAGCTCATTAACATACACACAGCTAATTAACATACATCTCATTAATATACAGCTCATTAGCATGAATCTCATTAACATACACAGCTAATTAACATACAGCTCATTAACATACAGCTCATTAACATACAGCTCATTAGCATGAATCTCATTAGCATGAAGCTCATTAACATACACACACAGCTCATTAACATACAGCTCATTAACATGACCATTCACATTCACATATGCCCAGGAATTCCCCACCCTTGTGACCCCAGGTCATAGAGAGAGATTTTAAATGCGTGCATCCACTATCTTCACCCTAACTTTTTTTTTTTTTTTTTTTTTTTTTTTTTTTAAGTCGAACACGATTTTTTTTGCCACTCCCATTGACTTTTATGATCGTGAGATCACGCTGAATCCAAAACGGGGTAGGGTTAGCATGATGCCTTTAGCATGTGGCTAATCTGCAGGAAGCTCAATAACATCACGTCCCGGGGTCGTAGAGGGCTGGGGTTGGGCTTCAAATGACCGTGTAGACCTAAGGAACAGAAATATGAAAACCGCGTGTTTCTACCACATTCATAGCCAGCGTTATACGTCCCGTAGTGTGACCCCTCCCGGGGTTAATAACGTATGGTTCCCCGCGGGTTAGGAGAACAATTCCAACACCCCCGGATAGACCAGAGGACAGGGAATCTAAAACCATTTGAATGGTGTCTCTACGACCTTCCTATCACCCCCCATCATCATCATCATCATCTCATCATCACACACACACAGGCCACAGGCCACTTCCGCATTAGCGGTGTTAGCTTAGCAATCTCGTTGTGTTTTAACTTCACTTTAACATGACTTCCCCTGGTATGAGGGAATGTCACTGTTTTATAGAGAGGTGTTTGAGGCATGGGGGAAATATTTAGAGCAGGTAAGGTACAAGTGTGTAGGGAAAGATGAGGTTTTAAATCAGCCCATCTTTTTTAACCCCAAGATAAAGTATAATAGCAAGATGATAGTTAGTAAGCACTTTGAACAGGCAGGGTTTAGACAGGTGAAACATTTAGTGTCAGAGAACAATTTCAAAACAGAGCAGGAGATAGTGAATCAGGGAATAAGGGCAGTGAATAGGGATATAAGAAAAGGTGGGATTGCAGGAGTGTATAATAGAATCAGGGACAGTATAAGTAGGGAATGGAACACGTTAATGTTAGGAAGAGGCAGAGGCAGGTGAGGAAAAAATGATGGTAGAATTAAGGGTAGAAAGGAAAGGTTTAGAGGTCAAGTTTGAGGATGTGAAAACCAAAGGGATATACATGGATTTACTGGGTGATGGGTTGGTGAGGCCAGCGTCAGAGAAGGTGTGGGAAAGGGTTTTTGAAGGTATTGATGTGGGAAAGGTATGGGCAAATCTGGGTGTGAAATATAATAACGTAGAATGTGAGCACAATGATTTTAAGATTAGGCACAATAGGGTTTACACAAATGTCGTATTGCACCAAATGGATAGGAATGTAGGTAGGGTATGTGATGTATGTAAAGGGAGGGATGAACATTTTGACCACTTTTTTGTTGAATGTCCAAGTTTGTCTGTCTTATTTGTGAAAGTAAAGGGGTTGTTAAGTGTACACTGTGGGGTTACCGTCATGAATGAGATTGAATGGAAGGAATTGTTATTGTTTGGGGTGGTGGGAAAAAAGAAAGAAGTGAACGTAGATTTGGTAAATTTTTTGTTGAGTCACGTAAGGTATGCAATTGTATGTAGGAGGAATGTAGCACATTATGAGGGGAAAGTTACCAGGGTGTGGGAGTTGTTTGTGTCACTATTTAAAAGACTTAGACACAAACTCCGCCCACTTTGACTTAAGCTCCGCCCACTTTGACTTAAGCTCCGCCCACTTTGACTTAAGCTCCTCCCACTTTGACTTAAGCTCCTCCCACTTTGACTTAAGCTCCTCCCACTTTGATTTAAGCTCCGCCCACTTTGGCTTAAGCTCCGCCCACTTTGACGTAAGCTCCGCCCACTTTGACTTAAGCTCCTCCCACTTTGACTTAAGCTCCTCCCACTTTGACTTAAGCTCCTCCCACTTTGACTTAAGCCCCGCCCACTTTGACTTAAGCCCCTCCCACTTTGATTTAAGCTCCGCCCACTTTGACTTAAGCTCCTCCCACTTTGACTTAAGCTCCACCCACTTTGACTTAAGCTCCTCCCACTTTGACTTAAGCTCCTCCCACTTTGACTTAAGCTCATCCCACTTTGACTTAAGCTCCTCCCACTTTGACTTAAGCTCCGCCCACTTTGACTTAAGCTCCTCCCACTTTGACTTAAGCTCCTCCCACTTTGATTTAAGCTCCGCCCACTTTGACTTAAGCTCCGCCCACTTTGACTTAAGCTCCCCCCACTTTGACTTAAGCTCCTCCCACTTTGATTTAAGCTCCGCCCACTTTGACCTAAGCTCCTCCCATTTTGATTTAAGCTCCGCCCACTTTGACTTAAGCTCCTCCCATTTTGATTTAAGCTCCGCCCACTTTGACTTAAGCTCCTCCCACTTTGATTTAAGCTCCGCCCACTTTGACTTAAGCTCCGCCCACTTTGACTTAAGCTCCGCCCACTTTGACTTAAGCTCCTCCCACTTTGACTTAAGCTCCACCCACTTTGACTTAAGCTCCTCCCACTTTGACTTAAGCCCCGCCCACTTTGACTTAAGCTCCTCCCACTTTTATTTAAGCTCCGCCCACTTTGACTTAAGCTCCTCCCACTTTGACTTAAGCTCCACCCACTTTGACTTAAGCTCCTCCCACTTTGACTTAAGCTCCTCCCACTTTGACTTAAGCTCATCCCACTTTGACTTAAGCTCCTCCCACTTTGACTTAAGCTCCTCCCACTTTGACTTAAGCTCCTCCCACTTTGATTTAAGCTCCTCCCACTTTGATTTAAGCTCCTCCCACTTTGATTTAAGCTCCGCCCACTTTGACTTAAGCTCCGCCCACTTTGACTTAAGCTCCTCCCACTTTGACTTAAGCTCCTCCCACTTTGATTTAAGCTCCGCCCACTTTGACTTAAGCTCCGCCCACTTTGACTTAAGCTCCCCCCACTTTGACTTAAGCTCCTCCCACTTTGATTTAAGCTCCGCCCACTTTGACCTAAGCTCCTCCCATTTTGATTTAAGCTCCGCCCACTTTGACTTAAGCTCCTCCCATTTTGATTTAAGCTCCGCCCACTTTGACTTAAGCTCCTCCCACTTTGATTTAAGCTCCGCCCACTTTGACTTAAGCTCCGCCCACTTTGACTTAAGCTCCGCCCACTTTGACTTAAGCTCCTCCCACTTTGACTTAAGCTCCACCCACTTTGACTTAAGCTCCTCCCACTTTGACTTAAGCCCCGCCCACTTTGACTTAAGCTCCTCCCACTTTTATTTAAGCTCCGCCCACTTTGACTTAAGCTCCTCCCACTTTGACTTAAGCTCCACCCACTTTGACTTAAGCTCCTCCCACTTTGACTTAAGCTCCTCCCACTTTGACTTAAGCTCATCCCACTTTGACTTAAGCTCCTCCCACTTTGACTTAAGCTCCTCCCACTTTGACTTAAGCTCCTCCCACTTTGATTTAAGCTCCTCCCACTTTGATTTAAGCTCCTCCCACTTTGATTTAAGCTCCGCCCACTTTGACTTAAGCTCCGCCCACTTTGACTTAAGCTCCTCCCACTTTGATTTAAGCTCCTCCCACTTTGATTTAAGCCCCGCCTACTTTGACTTAAGCTCCTCCCACTTTGACTTAAGCTCCTCCCACTTTTACACAAGCTCCGCCCACTTTTACACAGCTCATTAACATACAGTTCATTAGCATGAATCTCATTAGCATGAAGCTCATTAACATACAGCTCATTAACATACACACAGCTAATTAACATACATCTCATTAACATACAGCTCATTAGCATGAATCTCATTAGCATGAAGCTCATTAACATACAGCTCATTAACATACACACAGCTAATTAACATACATCTCATTAATATACAGCTCATTAGCATGAATCTCATTAACATACACAGCTAATTAACATACAGCTCATTAACATACAGCTCATTAACATACACACAGCTAATTAACATACATCTCATTAATATACAGCTCATTAGCATGAATCTCATTAACATACACAGCTAATTAACATACAGCTCATTAACATACAGCTCATTAACATACAGCTCATTAGCATGAATCTCATTAGCATGAAGCTCATTAACATACACACACAGCTCATTAACATACAGCTCATTAACATGACCATTCACATTCACATATGCCCAGGAATTCCCCACCCTTGTGACCCCAGGTCATAGAGAGAGATTTTAAATGCGTGCATCCACTATCTTCACCCTAACTTTTTTTTTTTTTTTTTTTTTTTTTTTTTTTAAGTCGAACACGATTTTTTTTGCCACTCCCATTGACTTTTATGATCGTGAGATCACGCTGAATCCAAAACGGGGTAGGGTTAGCATGATGCCTTTAGCATGTGGCTAATCTGCAGGAAGCTCAATAACATCACGTCCCGGGGTCGTAGAGGGCTGGGGTTGGGCTTCAAATGACCGTGTAGACCTAAGGAACAGAAATATGAAAACCGCGTGTTTCTACCACATTCATAGCCAGCGTTATACGTCCCGTAGTGTGACCCCTCCCGGGGTTAATAACGTATGGTTCCCCGCGGGTTAGGAGAACAATTCCAACACCCCCGGATAGACCAGAGGACAGGGAATCTAAAACCATTTGAATGGTGTCTCTACGACCTTCCTATCACCCCCCATCATCATCATCATCATCTCATCATCACACACACACAGGCCACAGGCCACTTCCGCATTAGCGGTGTTAGCTTAGCAATCTCGTTGTGTTTTAACTTCACTTTAACATGACTTCCCCTGGTATGAGGGAATGTCACTGTTTTATAGAGAGGTGTTTGAGGCATGGGGGAAATATTTAGAGCAGGTAAGGTACAAGTGTGTAGGGAAAGATGAGGTTTTAAATCAGCCCATCTTTTTTAACCCCAAGATAAAGTATAATAGCAAGATGATAGTTAGTAAGCACTTTGAACAGGCAGGGTTTAGACAGGTGAAACATTTAGTGTCAGAGAACAATTTCAAAACAGAGCAGGAGATAGTGAATCAGGGAATAAGGGCAGTGAATAGGGATATAAGAAAAGGTGGGATTGCAGGAGTGTATAATAGAATCAGGGACAGTAGAAGTAGGGAATGGAACACTTTAATGTTAGGAAGAGGCAGAGGCAGGTGAGGAAAAAATGATGGTAGAATTAAGGGTAGAAAGGAAAGGTTTAGAGGTCAAGTTTGAGGATGTGAAAACCAAAGGGATATACATGGATTTACTGGGTGATGGGTTGGTGAGGCCAGCGTCAGAGAAGGTGTGGGAAAGGGTTTTTGAAGGTATTGATGTGGGAAAGGTATGGGCAAATCTGGGTGTGAAATATAATAACGTAGAATGTGAGCACAATGATTTTAAGATTAGGCACAATAGGGTTTACACAAATGTCGTATTGCACCAAATGGATAGGAATGTAGGTAGGGTATGTGATGTATGTAAAGGGAGGGATGAACATTTTGACCACTTTTTTGTTGAATGTCCAAGTTTGTCTGTCTTATTTGTGAAAGTAAAGGGGTTGTTAAGTGTACACTGTGGGGTTACCGTCATGAATGAGATTGAATGGAAGGAATTGTTATTGTTTGGGGTGGTGGGAAAAAAGAAAGAAGTGAACGTAGATTTGGTAAATTTTTTGTTGAGTCACGTAAGGTATGCAATTGTATGTAGGAGGAATGTAGCACATTATGAGGGGAAAGTTACCAGGGTGTGGGAGTTGTTTGTGTCACTATTTAAAAGACTTAGACACAAACTCCGCCCACTTTGACTTAAGCTCCGCCCACTTTGACTTAAGCTCCGCCCACTTTGACTTAAGCTCCTCCCACTTTGACTTAAGCTCCTCCCACTTTGACTTAAGCTCCTCCCACTTTGATTTAAGCTCCGCCCACTTTGGCTTAAGCTCCGCCCACTTTGACGTAAGCTCCGCCCACTTTGACTTAAGCTCCTCCCACTTTGACTTAAGCTCCTCCCACTTTGACTTAAGCTCCTCCCACTTTGACTTAAGCCCCGCCCACTTTGACTTAAGCCCCTCCCACTTTGATTTAAGCTCCGCCCACTTTGACTTAAGCTCCTCCCACTTTGACTTAAGCTCCACCCACTTTGACTTAAGCTCCTCCCACTTTGACTTAAGCTCCTCCCACTTTGACTTAAGCTCATCCCACTTTGACTTAAGCTCCTCCCACTTTGACTTAAGCTCCGCCCACTTTGACTTAAGCTCCTCCCACTTTGACTTAAGCTCCTCCCACTTTGATTTAAGCTCCGCCCACTTTGACTTAAGCTCCGCCCACTTTGACTTAAGCTCCCCCCACTTTGACTTAAGCTCCTCCCACTTTGATTTAAGCTCCGCCCACTTTGACCTAAGCTCCTCCCATTTTGATTTAAGCTCCGCCCACTTTGACTTAAGCTCCTCCCATTTTGATTTAAGCTCCGCCCACTTTGACTTAAGCTCCTCCCACTTTGATTTAAGCTCCGCCCACTTTGACTTAAGCTCCGCCCACTTTGACTTAAGCTCCGCCCACTTTGACTTAAGCTCCTCCCACTTTGACTTAAGCTCCACCCACTTTGACTTAAGCTCCTCCCACTTTGACTTAAGCCCCGCCCACTTTGACTTAAGCTCCTCCCACTTTTATTTAAGCTCCGCCCACTTTGACTTAAGCTCCTCCCACTTTGACTTAAGCTCCACCCACTTTGACTTAAGCTCCTCCCACTTTGACTTAAGCTCCTCCCACTTTGACTTAAGCTCATCCCACTTTGACTTAAGCTCCTCCCACTTTGACTTAAGCTCCTCCCACTTTGACTTAAGCTCCTCCCACTTTGATTTAAGCTCCTCCCACTTTGATTTAAGCTCCTCCCACTTTGATTTAAGCTCCGCCCACTTTGACTTAAGCTCCGCCCACTTTGACTTAAGCTCCTCCCACTTTGACTTAAGCTCCTCCCACTTTGATTTAAGCTCCGCCCACTTTGACTTAAGCTCCGCCCACTTTGACTTAAGCTCCCCCCACTTTGACTTAAGCTCCTCCCACTTTGATTTAAGCTCCGCCCACTTTGACCTAAGCTCCTCCCATTTTGATTTAAGCTCCGCCCACTTTGACTTAAGCTCCTCCCATTTTGATTTAAGCTCCGCCCACTTTGACTTAAGCTCCTCCCACTTTGATTTAAGCTCCGCCCACTTTGACTTAAGCTCCGCCCACTTTGACTTAAGCTCCGCCCACTTTGACTTAAGCTCCTCCCACTTTGACTTAAGCTCCACCCACTTTGACTTAAGCTCCTCCCACTTTGACTTAAGCCCCGCCCACTTTGACTTAAGCTCCTCCCACTTTTATTTAAGCTCCGCCCACTTTGACTTAAGCTCCTCCCACTTTGACTTAAGCTCCACCCACTTTGACTTAAGCTCCTCCCACTTTGACTTAAGCTCCTCCCACTTTGACTTAAGCTCATCCCACTTTGACTTAAGCTCCTCCCACTTTGACTTAAGCTCCTCCCACTTTGACTTAAGCTCCTCCCACTTTGATTTAAGCTCCTCCCACTTTGATTTAAGCTCCTCCCACTTTGATTTAAGCTCCGCCCACTTTGACTTAAGCTCCGCCCACTTTGACTTAAGCTCCTCCCACTTTGATTTAAGCTCCTCCCACTTTGATTTAAGCCCCGCCTACTTTGACTTAAGCTCCTCCCACTTTGACTTAAGCTCCTCCCACTTTTACACAAGCTCCGCCCACTTTTACACAGCTCATTAACATACAGTTCATTAGCATGAATCTCATTAGCATGAAGCTCATTAACATACAGCTCATTAACATACACACAGCTAATTAACATACATCTCATTAACATACAGCTCATTAGCATGAATCTCATTAGCATGAAGCTCATTAACATACAGCTCATTAACATACACACAGCTAATTAACATACATCTCATTAATATACAGCTCATTAGCATGAATCTCATTAACATACACAGCTAATTAACATACAGCTCATTAACATACAGCTCATTAACATACACACAGCTAATTAACATACATCTCATTAATATACAGCTCATTAGCATGAATCTCATTAACATACACAGCTAATTAACATACAGCTCATTAACATACAGCTCATTAACATACAGCTCATTAGCATGAATCTCATTAGCATGAAGCTCATTAACATACACACACAGCTCATTAACATACAGCTCATTAACATGACCATTCACATTCACATATGCCCAGGAATTCCCCACCCTTGTGACCCCAGGTCATAGAGAGAGATTTTAAATGCGTGCATCCACTATCTTCACCCTAACTTTTTTTTTTTTTTTTTTTTTTTTTTTTTTTAAGTCGAACACGATTTTTTTTGCCACTCCCATTGACTTTTATGATCGTGAGATCACGCTGAATCCAAAACGGGGTAGGGTTAGCATGATGCCTTTAGCATGTGGCTAATCTGCAGGAAGCTCAATAACATCACGTCCCGGGGTCGTAGAGGGCTGGGGTTGGGCTTCAAATGACCGTGTAGACCTAAGGAACAGAAATATGAAAACCGCGTGTTTCTACCACATTCATAGCCAGCGTTATACGTCCCGTAGTGTGACCCCTCCCGGGGTTAATAACGTATGGTTCCCCGCGGGTTAGGAGAACAATTCCAACACCCCCGGATAGACCAGAGGACAGGGAATCTAAAACCATTTGAATGGTGTCTCTACGACCTTCCTATCACCCCCCATCATCATCATCATCATCTCATCATCACACACACACAGGCCACAGGCCACTTCCGCATTAGCGGTGTTAGCTTAGCAATCTCGTTGTGTTTTAACTTCACTTTAACATGACTTCCCCTGGTATGAGGGAATGTCACTGTTTTATAGAGAGGTGTTTGAGGCATGGGGGAAATATTTAGAGCAGGTAAGGTACAAGTGTGTAGGGAAAGATGAGGTTTTAAATCAGCCCATCTTTTTTAACCCCAAGATAAAGTATAATAGCAAGATGATAGTTAGTAAGCACTTTGAACAGGCAGGGTTTAGACAGGTGAAACATTTAGTGTCAGAGAACAATTTCAAAACAGAGCAGGAGATAGTGAATCAGGGAATAAGGGCAGTGAATAGGGATATAAGAAAAGGTGGGATTGCAGGAGTGTATAATAGAATCAGGGACAGTAGAAGTAGGGAATGGAACACTTTAATGTTAGGAAGAGGCAGAGGCAGGTGAGGAAAAAATGATGGTAGAATTAAGGGTAGAAAGGAAAGGTTTAGAGGTCAAGTTTGAGGATGTGAAAACCAAAGGGATATACATGGATTTACTGGGTGATGGGTTGGTGAGGCCAGCGTCAGAGAAGGTGTGGGAAAGGGTTTTTGAAGGTATTGATGTGGGAAAGGTATGGGCAAATCTGGGTGTGAAATATAATAACGTAGAATGTGAGCACAATGATTTTAAGATTAGGCACAATAGGGTTTACACAAATGTCGTATTGCACCAAATGGATAGGAATGTAGGTAGGGTATGTGATGTATGTAAAGGGAGGGATGAACATTTTGACCACTTTTTTGTTGAATGTCCAAGTTTGTCTGTCTTATTTGTGAAAGTAAAGGGGTTGTTAAGTGTACACTGTGGGGTTACCGTCATGAATGAGATTGAATGGAAGGAATTGTTATTGTTTGGGGTGGTGGGAAAAAAGAAAGAAGTGAACGTAGATTTGGTAAATTTTTTGTTGAGTCACGTAAGGTATGCAATTGTATGTAGGAGGAATGTAGCACATTATGAGGGGAAAGTTACCAGGGTGTGGGAGTTGTTTGTGTCACTATTTAAAAGACTTAGACACAAACTCCGCCCACTTTGACTTAAGCTCCGCCCACTTTGACTTAAGCTCCGCCCACTTTGACTTAAGCTCCTCCCACTTTGACTTAAGCTCCTCCCACTTTGACTTAAGCTCCTCCCACTTTGATTTAAGCTCCGCCCACTTTGGCTTAAGCTCCGCCCACTTTGACGTAAGCTCCGCCCACTTTGACTTAAGCTCCTCCCACTTTGACTTAAGCTCCTCCCACTTTGACTTAAGCTCCTCCCACTTTGACTTAAGCCCCGCCCACTTTGACTTAAGCCCCTCCCACTTTGATTTAAGCTCCGCCCACTTTGACTTAAGCTCCTCCCACTTTGACTTAAGCTCCACCCACTTTGACTTAAGCTCCTCCCACTTTGACTTAAGCTCCTCCCACTTTGACTTAAGCTCATCCCACTTTGACTTAAGCTCCTCCCACTTTGACTTAAGCTCCGCCCACTTTGACTTAAGCTCCTCCCACTTTGACTTAAGCTCCTCCCACTTTGATTTAAGCTCCGCCCACTTTGACTTAAGCTCCGCCCACTTTGACTTAAGCTCCCCCCACTTTGACTTAAGCTCCTCCCACTTTGATTTAAGCTCCGCCCACTTTGACCTAAGCTCCTCCCATTTTGATTTAAGCTCCGCCCACTTTGACTTAAGCTCCTCCCATTTTGATTTAAGCTCCGCCCACTTTGACTTAAGCTCCTCCCACTTTGATTTAAGCTCCGCCCACTTTGACTTAAGCTCCGCCCACTTTGACTTAAGCTCCGCCCACTTTGACTTAAGCTCCTCCCACTTTGACTTAAGCTCCACCCACTTTGACTTAAGCTCCTCCCACTTTGACTTAAGCCCCGCCCACTTTGACTTAAGCTCCTCCCACTTTTATTTAAGCTCCGCCCACTTTGACTTAAGCTCCTCCCACTTTGACTTAAGCTCCACCCACTTTGACTTAAGCTCCTCCCACTTTGACTTAAGCTCCTCCCACTTTGACTTAAGCTCATCCCACTTTGACTTAAGCTCCTCCCACTTTGACTTAAGCTCCTCCCACTTTGACTTAAGCTCCTCCCACTTTGATTTAAGCTCCTCCCACTTTGATTTAAGCTCCTCCCACTTTGATTTAAGCTCCGCCCACTTTGACTTAAGCTCCGCCCACTTTGACTTAAGCTCCTCCCACTTTGACTTAAGCTCCTCCCACTTTGATTTAAGCTCCGCCCACTTTGACTTAAGCTCCGCCCACTTTGACTTAAGCTCCCCCCACTTTGACTTAAGCTCCTCCCACTTTGATTTAAGCTCCGCCCACTTTGACCTAAGCTCCTCCCATTTTGATTTAAGCTCCGCCCACTTTGACTTAAGCTCCTCCCATTTTGATTTAAGCTCCGCCCACTTTGACTTAAGCTCCTCCCACTTTGATTTAAGCTCCGCCCACTTTGACTTAAGCTCCGCCCACTTTGACTTAAGCTCCGCCCACTTTGACTTAAGCTCCTCCCACTTTGACTTAAGCTCCACCCACTTTGACTTAAGCTCCTCCCACTTTGACTTAAGCCCCGCCCACTTTGACTTAAGCTCCTCCCACTTTTATTTAAGCTCCGCCCACTTTGACTTAAGCTCCTCCCACTTTGACTTAAGCTCCACCCACTTTGACTTAAGCTCCTCCCACTTTGACTTAAGCTCCTCCCACTTTGACTTAAGCTCATCCCACTTTGACTTAAGCTCCTCCCACTTTGACTTAAGCTCCTCCCACTTTGACTTAAGCTCCTCCCACTTTGATTTAAGCTCCTCCCACTTTGATTTAAGCTCCTCCCACTTTGATTTAAGCTCCGCCCACTTTGACTTAAGCTCCGCCCACTTTGACTTAAGCTCCTCCCACTTTGATTTAAGCTCCTCCCACTTTGATTTAAGCCCCGCCTACTTTGACTTAAGCTCCTCCCACTTTGACTTAAGCTCCTCCCACTTTTACACAAGCTCCGCCCACTTTTACACAGCTCATTAACATACAGTTCATTAGCATGAATCTCATTAGCATGAAGCTCATTAACATACAGCTCATTAACATACACACAGCTAATTAACATACATCTCATTAACATACAGCTCATTAGCATGAATCTCATTAGCATGAAGCTCATTAACATACAGCTCATTAACATACACACAGCTAATTAACATACATCTCATTAATATACAGCTCATTAGCATGAATCTCATTAACATACACAGCTAATTAACATACAGCTCATTAACATACAGCTCATTAACATACACACAGCTAATTAACATACATCTCATTAATATACAGCTCATTAGCATGAATCTCATTAACATACACAGCTAATTAACATACAGCTCATTAACATACAGCTCATTAACATACAGCTCATTAGCATGAATCTCATTAGCATGAAGCTCATTAACATACACACACAGCTCATTAACATACAGCTCATTAACATGACCATTCACATTCACATATGCCCAGGAATTCCCCACCCTTGTGACCCCAGGTCATAGAGAGAGATTTTAAATGCGTGCATCCACTATCTTCACCCTAACTTTTTTTTTTTTTTTTTTTTTTTTTTTTTTTAAGTCGAACACGATTTTTTTTGCCACTCCCATTGACTTTTATGATCGTGAGATCACGCTGAATCCAAAACGGGGTAGGGTTAGCATGATGCCTTTAGCATGTGGCTAATCTGCAGGAAGCTCAATAACATCACGTCCCGGGGTCGTAGAGGGCTGGGGTTGGGCTTCAAATGACCGTGTAGACCTAAGGAACAGAAATATGAAAACCGCGTGTTTCTACCACATTCATAGCCAGCGTTATACGTCCCGTAGTGTGACCCCTCCCGGGGTTAATAACGTATGGTTCCCCGCGGGTTAGGAGAACAATTCCAACACCCCCGGATAGACCAGAGGACAGGGAATCTAAAACCATTTGAATGGTGTCTCTACGACCTTCCTATCACCCCCCATCATCATCATCATCATCTCATCATCACACACACACAGGCCACAGGCCACTTCCGCATTAGCGGTGTTAGCTTAGCAATCTCGTTGTGTTTTAACTTCACTTTAACATGACTTCCCCTGGTATGAGGGAATGTCACTGTTTTATAGAGAGGTGTTTGAGGCATGGGGGAAATATTTAGAGCAGGTAAGGTACAAGTGTGTAGGGAAAGATGAGGTTTTAAATCAGCCCATCTTTTTTAACCCCAAGATAAAGTATAATAGCAAGATGATAGTTAGTAAGCACTTTGAACAGGCAGGGTTTAGACAGGTGAAACATTTAGTGTCAGAGAACAATTTCAAAACAGAGCAGGAGATAGTGAATCAGGGAATAAGGGCAGTGAATAGGGATATAAGAAAAGGTGGGATTGCAGGAGTGTATAATAGAATCAGGGACAGTAGAAGTAGGGAATGGAACACTTTAATGTTAGGAAGAGGCAGAGGCAGGTGAGGAAAAAATGATGGTAGAATTAAGGGTAGAAAGGAAAGGTTTAGAGGTCAAGTTTGAGGATGTGAAAACCAAAGGGATATACATGGATTTACTGGGTGATGGGTTGGTGAGGCCAGCGTCAGAGAAGGTGTGGGAAAGGGTTTTTGAAGGTATTGATGTGGGAAAGGTATGGGCAAATCTGGGTGTGAAATATAATAACGTAGAATGTGAGCACAATGATTTTAAGATTAGGCACAATAGGGTTTACACAAATGTCGTATTGCACCAAATGGATAGGAATGTAGGTAGGGTATGTGATGTATGTAAAGGGAGGGATGAACATTTTGACCACTTTTTTGTTGAATGTCCAAGTTTGTCTGTCTTATTTGTGAAAGTAAAGGGGTTGTTAAGTGTACACTGTGGGGTTACCGTCATGAATGAGATTGAATGGAAGGAATTGTTATTGTTTGGGGTGGTGGGAAAAAAGAAAGAAGTGAACGTAGATTTGGTAAATTTTTTGTTGAGTCACGTAAGGTATGCAATTGTATGTAGGAGGAATGTAGCACATTATGAGGGGAAAGTTACCAGGGTGTGGGAGTTGTTTGTGTCACTATTTAAAAGACTTAGACACAAACTCCGCCCACTTTGACTTAAGCTCCGCCCACTTTGACTTAAGCTCCGCCCACTTTGACTTAAGCTCCTCCCACTTTGACTTAAGCTCCTCCCACTTTGACTTAAGCTCCTCCCACTTTGATTTAAGCTCCGCCCACTTTGGCTTAAGCTCCGCCCACTTTGACGTAAGCTCCGCCCACTTTGACTTAAGCTCCTCCCACTTTGACTTAAGCTCCTCCCACTTTGACTTAAGCTCCTCCCACTTTGACTTAAGCCCCGCCCACTTTGACTTAAGCCCCTCCCACTTTGATTTAAGCTCCGCCCACTTTGACTTAAGCTCCTCCCACTTTGACTTAAGCTCCACCCACTTTGACTTAAGCTCCTCCCACTTTGACTTAAGCTCCTCCCACTTTGACTTAAGCTCATCCCACTTTGACTTAAGCTCCTCCCACTTTGACTTAAGCTCCGCCCACTTTGACTTAAGCTCCTCCCACTTTGACTTAAGCTCCTCCCACTTTGATTTAAGCTCCGCCCACTTTGACTTAAGCTCCGCCCACTTTGACTTAAGCTCCCCCCACTTTGACTTAAGCTCCTCCCACTTTGATTTAAGCTCCGCCCACTTTGACCTAAGCTCCTCCCATTTTGATTTAAGCTCCGCCCACTTTGACTTAAGCTCCTCCCATTTTGATTTAAGCTCCGCCCACTTTGACTTAAGCTCCTCCCACTTTGATTTAAGCTCCGCCCACTTTGACTTAAGCTCCGCCCACTTTGACTTAAGCTCCGCCCACTTTGACTTAAGCTCCTCCCACTTTGACTTAAGCTCCACCCACTTTGACTTAAGCTCCTCCCACTTTGACTTAAGCCCCGCCCACTTTGACTTAAGCTCCTCCCACTTTTATTTAAGCTCCGCCCACTTTGACTTAAGCTCCTCCCACTTTGACTTAAGCTCCACCCACTTTGACTTAAGCTCCTCCCACTTTGACTTAAGCTCCTCCCACTTTGACTTAAGCTCATCCCACTTTGACTTAAGCTCCTCCCACTTTGACTTAAGCTCCTCCCACTTTGACTTAAGCTCCTCCCACTTTGATTTAAGCTCCTCCCACTTTGATTTAAGCTCCTCCCACTTTGATTTAAGCTCCGCCCACTTTGACTTAAGCTCCGCCCACTTTGACTTAAGCTCCTCCCACTTTGACTTAAGCTCCTCCCACTTTGATTTAAGCTCCGCCCACTTTGACTTAAGCTCCGCCCACTTTGACTTAAGCTCCCCCCACTTTGACTTAAGCTCCTCCCACTTTGATTTAAGCTCCGCCCACTTTGACCTAAGCTCCTCCCATTTTGATTTAAGCTCCGCCCACTTTGACTTAAGCTCCTCCCATTTTGATTTAAGCTCCGCCCACTTTGACTTAAGCTCCTCCCACTTTGATTTAAGCTCCGCCCACTTTGACTTAAGCTCCGCCCACTTTGACTTAAGCTCCGCCCACTTTGACTTAAGCTCCTCCCACTTTGACTTAAGCTCCACCCACTTTGACTTAAGCTCCTCCCACTTTGACTTAAGCCCCGCCCACTTTGACTTAAGCTCCTCCCACTTTTATTTAAGCTCCGCCCACTTTGACTTAAGCTCCTCCCACTTTGACTTAAGCTCCACCCACTTTGACTTAAGCTCCTCCCACTTTGACTTAAGCTCCTCCCACTTTGACTTAAGCTCATCCCACTTTGACTTAAGCTCCTCCCACTTTGACTTAAGCTCCTCCCACTTTGACTTAAGCTCCTCCCACTTTGATTTAAGCTCCTCCCACTTTGATTTAAGCTCCTCCCACTTTGATTTAAGCTCCGCCCACTTTGACTTAAGCTCCGCCCACTTTGACTTAAGCTCCTCCCACTTTGATTTAAGCTCCTCCCACTTTGATTTAAGCCCCGCCTACTTTGACTTAAGCTCCTCCCACTTTGACTTAAGCTCCTCCCACTTTTACACAAGCTCCGCCCACTTTTACACAGCTCATTAACATACAGTTCATTAGCATGAATCTCATTAGCATGAAGCTCATTAACATACAGCTCATTAACATACACACAGCTAATTAACATACATCTCATTAACATACAGCTCATTAGCATGAATCTCATTAGCATGAAGCTCATTAACATACAGCTCATTAACATACACACAGCTAATTAACATACATCTCATTAATATACAGCTCATTAGCATGAATCTCATTAACATACACAGCTAATTAACATACAGCTCATTAACATACAGCTCATTAACATACACACAGCTAATTAACATACATCTCATTAATATACAGCTCATTAGCATGAATCTCATTAACATACACAGCTAATTAACATACAGCTCATTAACATACAGCTCATTAACATACAGCTCATTAGCATGAATCTCATTAGCATGAAGCTCATTAACATACACACACAGCTCATTAACATACAGCTCATTAACATGACCATTCACATTCACATATGCCCAGGAATTCCCCACCCTTGTGACCCCAGGTCATAGAGAGAGATTTTAAATGCGTGCATCCACTATCTTCACCCTAACTTTTTTTTTTTTTTTTTTTTTTTTTTTTTTTAAGTCGAACACGATTTTTTTTGCCACTCCCATTGACTTTTATGATCGTGAGATCACGCTGAATCCAAAACGGGGTAGGGTTAGCATGATGCCTTTAGCATGTGGCTAATCTGCAGGAAGCTCAATAACATCACGTCCCGGGGTCGTAGAGGGCTGGGGTTGGGCTTCAAATGACCGTGTAGACCTAAGGAACAGAAATATGAAAACCGCGTGTTTCTACCACATTCATAGCCAGCGTTATACGTCCCGTAGTGTGACCCCTCCCGGGGTTAATAACGTATGGTTCCCCGCGGGTTAGGAGAACAATTCCAACACCCCCGGATAGACCAGAGGACAGGGAATCTAAAACCATTTGAATGGTGTCTCTACGACCTTCCTATCACCCCCCATCATCATCATCATCATCTCATCATCACACACACACAGGCCACAGGCCACTTCCGCATTAGCGGTGTTAGCTTAGCAATCTCGTTGTGTTTTAACTTCACTTTAACATGACTTCCCCTGGTATGAGGGAATGTCACTGTTTTATAGAGAGGTGTTTGAGGCATGGGGGAAATATTTAGAGCAGGTAAGGTACAAGTGTGTAGGGAAAGATGAGGTTTTAAATCAGCCCATCTTTTTTAACCCCAAGATAAAGTATAATAGCAAGATGATAGTTAGTAAGCACTTTGAACAGGCAGGGTTTAGACAGGTGAAACATTTAGTGTCAGAGAACAATTTCAAAACAGAGCAGGAGATAGTGAATCAGGGAATAAGGGCAGTGAATAGGGATATAAGAAAAGGTGGGATTGCAGGAGTGTATAATAGAATCAGGGACAGTAGAAGTAGGGAATGGAACACTTTAATGTTAGGAAGAGGCAGAGGCAGGTGAGGAAAAAATGATGGTAGAATTAAGGGTAGAAAGGAAAGGTTTAGAGGTCAAGTTTGAGGATGTGAAAACCAAAGGGATATACATGGATTTACTGGGTGATGGGTTGGTGAGGCCAGCGTCAGAGAAGGTGTGGGAAAGGGTTTTTGAAGGTATTGATGTGGGAAAGGTATGGGCAAATCTGGGTGTGAAATATAATAACGTAGAATGTGAGCACAATGATTTTAAGATTAGGCACAATAGGGTTTACACAAATGTCGTATTGCACCAAATGGATAGGAATGTAGGTAGGGTATGTGATGTATGTAAAGGGAGGGATGAACATTTTGACCACTTTTTTGTTGAATGTCCAAGTTTGTCTGTCTTATTTGTGAAAGTAAAGGGGTTGTTAAGTGTACACTGTGGGGTTACCGTCATGAATGAGATTGAATGGAAGGAATTGTTATTGTTTGGGGTGGTGGGAAAAAAGAAAGAAGTGAACGTAGATTTGGTAAATTTTTTGTTGAGTCACGTAAGGTATGCAATTGTATGTAGGAGGAATGTAGCACATTATGAGGGGAAAGTTACCAGGGTGTGGGAGTTGTTTGTGTCACTATTTAAAAGACTTAGACACAAACTCCGCCCACTTTGACTTAAGCTCCGCCCACTTTGACTTAAGCTCCGCCCACTTTGACTTAAGCTCCTCCCACTTTGACTTAAGCTCCTCCCACTTTGACTTAAGCTCCTCCCACTTTGATTTAAGCTCCGCCCACTTTGGCTTAAGCTCCGCCCACTTTGACGTAAGCTCCGCCCACTTTGACTTAAGCTCCTCCCACTTTGACTTAAGCTCCTCCCACTTTGACTTAAGCTCCTCCCACTTTGACTTAAGCCCCGCCCACTTTGACTTAAGCCCCTCCCACTTTGATTTAAGCTCCGCCCACTTTGACTTAAGCTCCTCCCACTTTGACTTAAGCTCCACCCACTTTGACTTAAGCTCCTCCCACTTTGACTTAAGCTCCTCCCACTTTGACTTAAGCTCATCCCACTTTGACTTAAGCTCCTCCCACTTTGACTTAAGCTCCGCCCACTTTGACTTAAGCTCCTCCCACTTTGACTTAAGCTCCTCCCACTTTGATTTAAGCTCCGCCCACTTTGACTTAAGCTCCGCCCACTTTGACTTAAGCTCCCCCCACTTTGACTTAAGCTCCTCCCACTTTGATTTAAGCTCCGCCCACTTTGACCTAAGCTCCTCCCATTTTGATTTAAGCTCCGCCCACTTTGACTTAAGCTCCTCCCATTTTGATTTAAGCTCCGCCCACTTTGACTTAAGCTCCTCCCACTTTGATTTAAGCTCCGCCCACTTTGACTTAAGCTCCGCCCACTTTGACTTAAGCTCCGCCCACTTTGACTTAAGCTCCTCCCACTTTGACTTAAGCTCCACCCACTTTGACTTAAGCTCCTCCCACTTTGACTTAAGCCCCGCCCACTTTGACTTAAGCTCCTCCCACTTTTATTTAAGCTCCGCCCACTTTGACTTAAGCTCCTCCCACTTTGACTTAAGCTCCACCCACTTTGACTTAAGCTCCTCCCACTTTGACTTAAGCTCCTCCCACTTTGACTTAAGCTCATCCCACTTTGACTTAAGCTCCTCCCACTTTGACTTAAGCTCCTCCCACTTTGACTTAAGCTCCTCCCACTTTGATTTAAGCTCCTCCCACTTTGATTTAAGCTCCTCCCACTTTGATTTAAGCTCCGCCCACTTTGACTTAAGCTCCGCCCACTTTGACTTAAGCTCCTCCCACTTTGACTTAAGCTCCTCCCACTTTGATTTAAGCTCCGCCCACTTTGACTTAAGCTCCGCCCACTTTGACTTAAGCTCCCCCCACTTTGACTTAAGCTCCTCCCACTTTGATTTAAGCTCCGCCCACTTTGACCTAAGCTCCTCCCATTTTGATTTAAGCTCCGCCCACTTTGACTTAAGCTCCTCCCATTTTGATTTAAGCTCCGCCCACTTTGACTTAAGCTCCTCCCACTTTGATTTAAGCTCCGCCCACTTTGACTTAAGCTCCGCCCACTTTGACTTAAGCTCCGCCCACTTTGACTTAAGCTCCTCCCACTTTGACTTAAGCTCCACCCACTTTGACTTAAGCTCCTCCCACTTTGACTTAAGCCCCGCCCACTTTGACTTAAGCTCCTCCCACTTTTATTTAAGCTCCGCCCACTTTGACTTAAGCTCCTCCCACTTTGACTTAAGCTCCACCCACTTTGACTTAAGCTCCTCCCACTTTGACTTAAGCTCCTCCCACTTTGACTTAAGCTCATCCCACTTTGACTTAAGCTCCTCCCACTTTGACTTAAGCTCCTCCCACTTTGACTTAAGCTCCTCCCACTTTGATTTAAGCTCCTCCCACTTTGATTTAAGCTCCTCCCACTTTGATTTAAGCTCCGCCCACTTTGACTTAAGCTCCGCCCACTTTGACTTAAGCTCCTCCCACTTTGATTTAAGCTCCTCCCACTTTGATTTAAGCCCCGCCTACTTTGACTTAAGCTCCTCCCACTTTGACTTAAGCTCCTCCCACTTTTACACAAGCTCCGCCCACTTTTACACAGCTCATTAACATACAGTTCATTAGCATGAATCTCATTAGCATGAAGCTCATTAACATACAGCTCATTAACATACACACAGCTAATTAACATACATCTCATTAACATACAGCTCATTAGCATGAATCTCATTAGCATGAAGCTCATTAACATACAGCTCATTAACATACACACAGCTAATTAACATACATCTCATTAATATACAGCTCATTAGCATGAATCTCATTAACATACACAGCTAATTAACATACAGCTCATTAACATACAGCTCATTAACATACACACAGCTAATTAACATACATCTCATTAATATACAGCTCATTAGCATGAATCTCATTAACATACACAGCTAATTAACATACAGCTCATTAACATACAGCTCATTAACATACAGCTCATTAGCATGAATCTCATTAGCATGAAGCTCATTAACATACACACACAGCTCATTAACATACAGCTCATTAACATGACCATTCACATTCACATATGCCCAGGAATTCCCCACCCTTGTGACCCCAGGTCATAGAGAGAGATTTTAAATGCGTGCATCCACTATCTTCACCCTAACTTTTTTTTTTTTTTTTTTTTTTTTTTTTTTTAAGTCGAACACGATTTTTTTTGCCACTCCCATTGACTTTTATGATCGTGAGATCACGCTGAATCCAAAACGGGGTAGGGTTAGCATGATGCCTTTAGCATGTGGCTAATCTGCAGGAAGCTCAATAACATCACGTCCCGGGGTCGTAGAGGGCTGGGGTTGGGCTTCAAATGACC
>NW_027662319.1:0-12784 GCF_963989245.1 Nansenia antarctica | reverse complement strand
GTGTGCGTGTGCGTGTGTGTGTGTGTGTGTGTGTGTGTGTGTGTGGTGCAAAGTGTGTGTGGCCTGTGTGTAGTATATGTCCCTGCATTGGCAATGACATTTCCACAGGGAAGGACACTGAGACAGAGGTCTCACTTGTTTTGGCTCTCATTTCACTCTCATTTCACTCTCCTCTCTCTCTCTCTCTGTCTCTCTCTCTGTCTGTCTCTCTCTCTCTCTCTCTCTCTCTCTCTCTGTCTCTCTCTCTGTCTGTCTCTCTCTCTCTCTCTCTCTGTCTCTCTCTCTGTCTGTCTCTCTCTCTCTCTCTCTCTCTCTGTCTCTCTCTCTGTCTGTCTCTCTCTCTCTCTCTCTCTCTCTCTCTCTCTCTCTCTCTCTCTCTCTCTCTCTCTGTCTCTCTCTCTGTCTGTCTCTCTCTCTCTCTCTCTCTCTCTCTCTCTCTCTCTCTCTCTCTCTCTCTCTCTGTCTCTCTCTCTGTCTGTCTCTCTCTCTCTCTCTCTGTCTCTCTCTCTGTCTGTCTCTCTCTCTCTCTCCCCTCTCTCTCTCTCTCCCTCTCTCTCTCTCTCTCTCTCTCTCTCTCTCCCTCTCTCTCTCTCTCTCTCTCTCTCTGTCTCTCTCTCTCTCTCCCTCTCTCTCTCTCTCCCTCTCTCTCTCTCTCTCTCTCTCTCTCTCTCTCTCTCTCTCTCTCTCTCTCTCTCTCTCTCTCTCTCTCTCTCTCTCTCTCTCTCTCTCTCTCTCTCTCTCCCTCTCTCTCTATATATATATATATATATCACCCTATCTCTTAGTCAGGTGTGAAGTATCAGAATACGTTCAATCAATGATTTCCTAAAGGAAATAAAACACATATTTTGTGTTTAAGTTCTCGTAGTGATAGTTCACGGTTAAATATGAAAAGAACCTATTCTGGAATGCTGTAATTGAAATTCCACACACTTCGTTTCCTGCATCCAGACACCAAGGCCTACTGTTATTGGTCAGGTGACCCTGCAGTCCTGCTGTACACTACGCCACTACTACTATGCTGCTCTGTGATGACCAATGAATAATGATTTTCCCGATAAGTCACTCCTTGGGGCCTACCGTTCCGTACAGTAACACTGGCCTGTTCGCAGACACAAACCCACCTTCATCTGACACATGTCTCTGCCTATCAGATCAGTTGTTGAGTTCCTTGCAGTCCAAGATTACTCTGAAGCAGTCTATCTTTGCCACCCTGGATGAAGCCTCGCTTGGTCTTTCTTTATCTCTCTCTGGTTATTTAAATGAAGTCTCAGCTTCATAGGAGACATTTTTACTCTGGCTGATTGTTTGAACTCTGAGGGATTTTGAAGTTGTGGATATTCTGCGTCTGTCTGTCTTTTTGACTACTATAATCACACTGAGAACGATATGCTTTGTTCCATTTGAACTTTCACCGAAGCAAAAAAACAATGTTTTTGGATTCGACTTGAGTTTTCAACTTAGAAGAACCTCATTTTGAAGTTATTTAAAGTAACTACGGTCACTTAAGTAAATAGTGCCTCTATAAATTGCATAATCTATAATCTAATCTAACACTTATCTAGTTTTAGCTCCATTTACCGAGAAACAAGAAACTGTCTTTTTTTAGGTGAACATGTTGGGTTTAAAACAACATTATGGGGCTCTATGGTCCTTTTCTAGTGAGTCCTTTAGTGTATCAGAAGGGACACAGGGATGTGTGTGCACCTCTGTTGGTCCTGGTGCCTCACTCATGAGAGGGGGGGGGAGGGGTGACCTTGGGCTGCAGCTGTGAAGACGGTAGCATCTGCCACGCTGAGGGGGTTGGGGGGGGGGTGAGGCAGGGTAGGGCTGTCGTCACGGGATGGTGATGTGTGTGTGTGTGTGTGTGTGTGTGTGTGTGTGTGCATGGGGGGGGAGTGGTTTTGCTCTTCTGAGCAGGCAAGGTAAGTTCATTTCAGGTGATTCAGCTTGACTCTGCTAGAGGGGTGAGGGACAGTGAGACTGAGGGGGTAGATTCTCTCTCTCTCTCCTCTCTCTCTGACTCTGCTGTTCCTTCTCTTCCTCTGTGTCTGTGGGTCTGAGAAACACAGACAGACACAGACAGAGACACAGACAGACAGATAAGTAGACAGAGACACAGACAGACACACAGACAGATACACAGAGACACAGACAGACAGACAGATATGTAGAGAGAGACACAGACAGGGACAAAGACATACAGAGACAGACACACAGACAGACACACAGACAGAGACACAGACAGATAGAGACAGAGACACAGACAGAGGCACAGACAGACAGACAGAGACAGAGGCACAGACAGACAGACAGATACACAGACAAACACCCAGACAGACAGAGACAGAGGCATAGACAGACATACAGACAGATACACATGCAGACAGAGCGAGTCGGTCTTCATTAGAGCAGTGCAGATGAGGAACTAGCCGCTCAGCACATTCCTCCTCCTCCTCCCAGTAGACAGGTACAACACAGTGATATACACGTTCTCCTCCAGCCAGCCCAGACAGACACACAGCACAGCATATCTCTCCTGGCCTGAATCACAGCACACCCAGCATGTGGTGAGCTCACCTAGAGCAGATGGACCCATCCGGGGATGAGACACTGAGGAGGGGAGGGGGGGGGGGGGGGGGGGGGAGGGGAAGGTGGAGGGGTGAGACGGGGACGACGACGACGACACTGAGATGGAACACTGCACAGGAAGAGAGTTCTAGGGAGGTAGACACTTTGGGCCCTATTATGCACTTCATAAGTTGAAGCAATAAGACGAGGCGGTAGATCTAAATTAAGACGTGGAGGCGTGGTCAAGGCCACTTTGCTATTATGCGTGCGGTAGTGGGCGCCTAAACCCGGCGCTAAGCAAAGAAATTGGTCATGGGTGTGTTTTGGGCGTCTTCTCAATCAACCAATCAGCGTGCCAGGTGCCATTCCCTTTAAGAACCGGCTGCGCTATGCTATTATGGAAGTCCTAAGAAGGAGGTCAGCGCGCTTCTCTGCAGAAGAAAGTAACAAGCTCGTGCATGATTATTTTCTGAATAAACACGGCAATACCTCCGCTTGTGAGTTGAGAAGTATTACAGAGGGGTCGCTGGAAGACTGCAGGAATGACAGATGTTGATGTCATTATATTACGCACGGCATGCTCGTACTGTATGAGCACAGTATGCGGAGGCAACATACTGTACAGCGCTGGCCTCTCCCTTCTGAAATAAAGCATTTATACTGTGACCGTAATTGACGTCTTGCCGTGGAGCCACGTGCGTGTTCATGTGTGCCCACATGCATGCGCAAACCGCGGAGGCGCGCTCGTGTTTCAAAACGTGCATGAAGTCTAAACTTAAGAACTTTTCAAACCACTTGAGCGCTAGGAGCCAAGTCAGATCGCATAATAGCAGGGGCGCCTAGTGCACTTCATTAACATATGAACACTCCCACAATGAGTAATATATGCACGGGAGTTTTACGTCTTATGTATGGGCGCCTATCGACACCTGCATAATAGCAGTAGCGCGTATGAAGCGCATAATAAGGGTGGCGGTAGGTCTTAACCTGGCGGTGCGTCTTAATTAAGACTTAAGACGGCAAGTTAAGAAGTACATAATAGGGCCCTTTATCTTACAGATTCAGTAGATGCAACACTGGGTTAGTTTATTTAGATGTGATTATTGACTATAACACTACTTTAAATGGTTAGCAGGCGCACAAAACAAGCTGTGTTAGTTGACTAGAGTGTGTCCGTAACATTTTTCAGAATAACGGTTTCACCAGCTCAGCTGCTGTCACAAATGCACAGAAATCTTTATAGCCCAGTCCAGGTTGTCATTTGAAGTGAGCAGGAAACCTTTACATGTGTTTTATAATAGTATGTTGGCTAGTGTCTGCTTCTATGCTGCTGTTTGCTGGGAGCGAAGAATCACAACTGGAGACAGGATCAGCAGAGTGATTAAGAAGATACACTCTTGGGGTGCCTGGGTGGCATAGCTCACTAAGGCGCATGCCTCGTTGATCGCAAGGTGCATCAATTCCGGCCATTGACCTTTCCTGTGTGTCATCCCTCCTCTCTCTCACCTATCCCTCCTGTCAATCTCTACTGTCTCTATCCCAATAAAAAAGCAGAAATGCCCTAAAGACATATTCAACACTTAATCAGCCATGATTTTACTCAGCCGTGAGTATTTTTTTTTTTATCTTTGCACTCAATCAAATTTCAGGATTTCCTAGATATGTGCGTTCTACCATCCAGTATCGGGAAGAGTTGGTTGTTATAACCGTGTACATAACCATGAAATGATGCTTATTTATTAAATTGACTTATTTATTGAAATGCTCATAGCTCACTTTAGTAGCTGGGCTACACTTACATTTTCTAAACCACATCAGGATAAGATAATATAAAGCTATTTTGCAGTTTTTCTGTGTAGGAAGCAGGCTAATTTACGAGCGGCCAACTAGTGGCCGTTGTGTGTAAGTAGCAGCTTAGTATTGAAAAAGAGGCAGCTTTTTTAGTAGGTAAAAAGGCACGGCTGTTCTAGTAAAATAAAACAAGACATGCTCCATTCTTGGCCTGGCCCCAGAATCCCTAGAGGTCATCACAGAGCAGAAAACTAGGAAGAAGTTGCAGACTAAAGTACATTGCAGTATGAGCCTAGTAGCCTAGTAGTCAGCCTCGACGTGGCACCTTCAGTGACCTCAGGAACACTTAGGACACTCAGTGGCTGGCTGGTAACTCTGAAATGTTCCTTGAATCTACGATTGTAGAGATCTTTTGTGCCAGAAGTCGTCACGTTCTCCAATGCCCAGACTACGTGACGTATCCATACCCATGACTATGATGAATGGAATGATGATGACAATCATTGTATTGTATAAGGTTGTATTGTTGTGCTGATAATCATTTCAATTCAATTCAGAAACATGTATGTCCTGTTGTGTTTATTGCCCTGTGTTTTTGTGTGGGGGTGGCTAGCCCAGTTTCCTCCTTGGGGGAGGAATACAGTTGATAAAATCTAATCTAATCTAATCCCACAGCTGTTGTCTGGGTGTAGTCTCCAGATGGGAGCTGCCCGGTCTTGACCCCAGGGTCATAGGTCACCAACCCTCTCCCTCACAACTCACACATCCTCTAAGGACTGGTGGCAACTGATTTGTCAAGATAAAGGCTGTGTGTGTGTGTGGGTTGGTTGGCAACATACATATCTGGATGATGTTCAGCAGCCATTTGTCCCCAGAAGGATCATTGCACAGTAGCTACCTTAATCTTACTCAAGCAATCGACCTTCCTCAGCCATTACAGGCATTGAAGAAATCCCCCCATTGTCTTTCCTTCAGTATTAGATGTCTATGGGTATACAGTATGCATTGTACTGTATGCTTTGCTGTGTGGTCCATAGTGCTGTTTGATTCTAGGATGATTTTTTTGTCGTTTTGTTGTGATCTTTAAGAAGTCATGGGCCACATCACCAGCTGAACTCCCCGCCCGCCCCCCCCCCCCGCCCATCCCCCAGCAACAGACAGCTTTTCACTCCTCCATTAGCCTTTGAGAGGAAGCACGGCATAATTGAAGGATTGGCATCATTTTCATGGACAACACTTGAGGGAATTACCTGACTTCGCCGCTCTCGCCCGCAACCGGTATCTCAATGACCAAGGCTCCTCTTCATTTCAGAAATACAGAAAAATGAGCCCTGGGCTTTGGAAGATAGCAACCACCCCCACCCCACCCCCCCTACTCATTCCGCTCAGATTGGAAAAGGCAATAGTTTAAGCAAAGACATTCTGGAGGCGTAATAAGTCTCCAATTTCAGCAATGGTGAACTTCATTATGCGCTCTCTCTTAACAGTACAGTATGTTCTGAAGGTCTTCTTTAATGAGTATATCTGGAGCCGCCACCTGTCTCCACTGTGATCACCACATGCACACATATATAATATAACTATATTTTTATGTACCGTATATTGGTTTATTTGCTTGCTATTTTTTGGGAAAACGAATTGCTGTGCTTGGGATCATAATGTAACGGGTGATAATTAAGTGTCATACTTTTCTAACCTGTGCCTCTCCGATTATTATTATCATTAAAAACATTTAGCTTCATAGGCAAGGGAGATGTGTGTGGGCGTGTCCCATATGTTCTTTGGGTACATAGGAGAGAATCTCTTATAAAGCGTCCTCCTCTGCTAGACCCTATATGCAGTATTCATACAGCTGCTCATAAGGGAATGCCTTGGCAATAACATGTGTGTGTGTGTGCCTGTGTGTGTGTGTGTGTGTGTGTGTGCCTGTGTGTGCCTGTGTGTGTGTGTGTGTGTGTGTGTGTGTGTGTGTGTGTGTGTGCCTGTGTGTGTGTGCCTGTGTGTGTGTGCCTGTGTGTGTGCCTGTGTGTGTGTGTGTGTGCCTGTGTGTGTGTGTGTGTGTGTGTGTGTGTGTGTGTGCGTGTGTGTTGAGGGCTATGGTTTATTATCCCTGTCTCTCTAGGCTCATCTCGGCCTCCCTCTCTTTCTCCTTCCCTGGTTGTTGATTAAGACTTCACCTGTCTGCCTCAGTGCTAATTGTCATGCAGTGCTTGTAGTCAGCTCTTTGTACTGTACCTCACACCAGACCAGAGAAGCCAGGAAGAGATCTTTAACCCACGCGGTCCCTGTTCGGACGCATTTAAAATGCATCCTTCCTCCCTGCCTTCCTTGAGGTAATCACTGATCTGTATGTGATTGGTTGAGCAAAGGCAATGTTTCCATCCTCTTGTCATCACTAATAAACCCTAGGAGGTCAGTGATTACTTCAAGGAAGGAAGGAAGGAAGGATGAGAATTTAAACTGCCCTCTAGCTCGAGCCTGGTGCGCAATGATGACATCACACCTCAAAGGGTTAGGGTTAGGGGAGCTGGAGGAGGTTTACACCAAGATTAATTGCCTTTGAGTACTGAGAAAAGCGTGATATAAAATAAATGCATTATTTAAAAAAATATGTTATGATTAATTAGACACATGAGCCTAGTATCTGTTTTAATTGCACTGGCCTTTCAATAACAATGGATAGGTAGGAGAATAGATTTGGCTTGTAATATCCGCCATTGAAGGACAACATACTGTACCTTAATCTGTCTTCAGGGAGGATATTTGTCGTAGTTTCTTGTTGTTCAAGTGTTTGTGTCGTGCCCGTCCACTCTTGTATTAATTATTATGGTTGTTGAGGCTTGGGAGTCTCTATTCACATCATCACAACAAGACAACTGCGGATGCACTCTTTTAAAGCCTTGGGGTAGATATTTAGTCTACACTAGAGAACACACCCTATCACTCTCTTTAAAACACTCTCTTTATGATGTGCCGTTGGATGCTTTTATACATCTTTAGTTTAATAGTCCTGTCTGATCCTAAGTAACCCAATGTACTGATGTCCGAGAGAGCGATACAATGGGAGCTCATTAAGGGAGAGCTGGAGGACAAAGCGTCCAGATATTATATCACATCATTCATCACAGACAATACATCAACTCCCTGTTAAATTACTCAGGGCAGCAGCCGCAATTAAACACTGAAAAGAGTCCTGAAACGCAGCCTGTTAGAGATACACTGTACATTGATATTTTTTTTAAACCTCTTTGTTTTGTTTTACTTCTGTCTTATACTCTCACTGTATTGGGATATTGGGGTGATTATATTGGATCATATTTTGTTCACCCACCTTCCATCCTCCTTGATTTAAACCATCCTCTTTTCCCCTCTATACCCACTGCGCCATCTAACTCTACCTTCCCCTCATCTTCCCATCGCCTCTTTACCTCTCATCTGTCTTTCTCTGGCTTCTCTCTCCACCCCTTCCATCACCATTTTGCTCTTTACCCTCATCCCCCCCTCTCCCATCATTTCCCGCCTTTCACCCACCCTCCCATGGACCCATCTGTGCTGTCCACCCATCACCCCATCCTGTTCATGCGCTAGACAATAGAAGAAGGGTCATTAGATCAGTATTTAATGGTTTGAGAGTATACAGTACATGAAGAAGACACTACATGGCCGCAGTATAATATTACACACCAAGACATATTCAATTCTCATCCGGAGCGGCCCATTTGAAGCTGATATGGGGCATGCAGTCTGTTTAATTAAGAGCTCTTGTGCTAAACGCAATTACCCCCAGCTCTAGTCAGCTCAGTGAGCACTATGCCGATCAGCATCAGAGGCACTTTACAAGGTTTGTCTCACCGGCTAAATGTCTTTTTAATAGCACAATTAACATGGTGTAGCCGTAGGGTTCGGATGCCATCATCGTCCCACCTCAGCCAAGTCTGTCTGTGACAAGAGCAACATGACCGCAGTAGGATTGGACATTCAGGCTTTACGGTTACATCTGTATCAGTGTTTACTGTATGGACATGAATACATTTTATTTTTTATTTTTTTAGGACACTACCCATCCATTTTTTGTGTTTAGCCCCACACACAACCACCCAGAAAGCGGCAACTCTCCTGAGTACCCCAGTGTGTTCCTCTCTGGTCCATCTGTCTGGTTGTCACCCAAGGGGATGGTAAACTTACGTTTCTCTTAGCCGTTCTGTGTTTATCACAGTGCGACAGAAAACACCCTGTTCTCCCCCTCCTATTTGGGAGGGGGAGCGCAGCCTGCCTTCCAGTGGTCGCTACTCTACATACTTCAACAACCAGTGGAACATTGAGCAACTCTCTGATGCAACTTAATGTTATTCCTATGCCAAAATGGATTAGCATTTAGTATTCTCACTGGCTGTCAACAACCTCTTGATGATACCCATCTCATGAATTCGTCCTACTGTATGTACTGTAACATTAGCGTAATGTAATTCAACATCACTGCTAAATATTCTGTTTTCTAGGCTTGTGCTACCTACCACCATGGTACCGCCCATACAGTGCTGCTTGACTTAAACACTGGTCTTCTCCCACTTGATTTGCATTTCAGATGCAAGACATAAACAACGAGGCCAGAGCTACGATGATCCTTATTATGATTAGACATTGGTGCTTTTGTCTTGTAATTAGGCATGGAAGCTTTCTGTCTTCCTCATTCTTTCTCCCCCCCCCCCCCCCCCCCCCCCACCCTCTCTCTCTCTCTCCCTCTCTCTCTCACTCTTTCTCTTTCTCTTTCTCTGTCCCCTGATTGAAGTGAAGTGGGAGCTTGTGTCTATTATGCGCCCCTGATATAATTAGGTTTTAAGATGCAGGAAGAAGAATTGATCTCAGTAGAATGGAGGCATTGTGATGACAAGGCAGGCAGCAGAGATCCAAAGCCTCCTTGGTAGCAGACATCCATCTGATGCAGGATCACAGGCTGTCTGTCCGCCAGTCTCCTGCTGTCTGAGTTGGTCATGGTTATTATGCTGCCCAGCTCCGCAGCCTTCACCTTCAAACGGTAGGGCTGGGGTTTGAATGACGCGAGAGATGAGCATTTGAGCACTTATCATGTCAGTCTCATGTCTTTTTCATCCTCTCTTTGGCCTGCCAGACTGGGACCTTTTAAGAAAAACGTGTGACGTTAGAATTATAAGGTTCTATCTCCATTTTTGTCAAAATTGAGTTTTTTTACATAATCTGATCCATTATGTTTGTGTTTATTAATGCCTGTGTGGTGTTATTTTTAAAATGTTGAAATGTTTGAGTTAGTAATTCATAAAATACAAAGGTTCCATCTCACAAAACATAATGGAATAAAACTTTGACGCTCAATATCTCTGAACTACCCTAAACGGAGATAGAACCTTATACTGTAATTCTAAGCTCACGAACTGTCCTCCTCCTCGTGAACCATCTCTGTCTAGGGGTATTTTTCTTTCCAGAGAACATGACTTTTTTGACTTGTGGCATGAGTATTGTACAACATTCAACAAATTGCAAACTAATCCCAAAATGTGATGTTTTAATGCAGGTCCTAAATGCTTGCTTGTTCAGAACTGTCTTTAGTACTGTGTACAATAGCTAAGGCCCAATACTAGAATAGAATAATGCCTGGCTGGCAGTTCTTAAATAGGCTCCTCTTCAGCACAATGGCCTGTTGTAGGCTTCCATTGGGTACAGTAACTGAGGAAATTCATGTGACAGACTCATTTAGTGAAACGTCCTCTGGGGCCTGTTGTCAGCTGGCTATCTCAGCTCTGGATCCACGAGATGGATAGCCCTTCAGTTGGAACGGTTTATTCTGGGATATGTGGATGTTCCATAAGCGTTAATTAATTTTGAGTAACACACCGTAAGAGGTCCCAGAATTAGGACAGTGTACACGCCTCAGTTCCTCCACAATAGAGTAGGAGCCACAAAATCTCTCACTGAGCATCTAGTGAACTGCTTTGTTGCAGGTTCGAACAAGGAGAGACTCATGTATATGTGAAAAGGTCTGCATGTAGGCAATTCTCAAGGCACACACATTACCAAAACACTTATTTTTTTGAAGAGCCCACTCAATATAACAAACAACAGTTTTAGGAGGTTGACTAAATACTTATAATTTGTGAATTGATTCACTGTATCGTCATTTCACAGACCCTGTCACATATGGTTGTAACGTAGGCTTGTCATCATCACAATGAATCACTTTATTTTTCCCCCTTCTTTTTTTGTCTTGCAACGCAAGAGTAGGGCTATGCCTTGTGCCCCTTCCCAACAGCAAGCAGATTCAAATGCAACAAATGCATTTGTCTAGGTAAGTAAATCATCTATCCATCAGTCATAAGAAAAAATAAATCTAAGGTTAGAACCAGGGGCAGTCACAATGCTAGAAGGAAGGAAGAATTATTCATATTATTCATATTAATTTATTTACAGTAGAGAAACTGTACAGAGGGGTAGTGAGGATGAAAGAGGTCTTTAGGAGGGACAGTTAAGATGTAAGAGATGGTCTTCAATCTACGGCGAAAGATAGGTAGTGACTCTGCAGTTCTGACAGCAGTGAGAAACTTGTTCCACCAGCGGGGCACCAGGACAGTGAAAAGCCATGACCGAGCACAACTGCTGCACCCACATAGAGGTGGCGGTGCCAGGTGGCCCGCTGAAGTGGAAGAGCGGAGTAGTGATCGTGCAGGGGTTTGGCGGCGGCTGACCATTACTTGCAAGTAGGGATGGGCTGTTCCCTTTGCAGATGACACAGGACTGTCTCTTTCAAGTCTCTGCCTCATTCAACGTACTTTGAATCACCTCTAAATCAAAGTCACCTCATCTTCTCATACCCCGCAATCTATCCCTCACGATGTCTTTGCCTTAACACCCCCCTCCACACCCCCTCCCGTTGCCTCAGGTTTGACAACATAAACCACCCTCAAGACCACCAGGACCAAGCTCCGGACCTGGGGTGATAGGGCCTTTTCAGCCGCAGCCCCGTCCCTCTGGAACGCCCTCCCCAACCCACATCAGACAGGCCAACACCCTCCCAACATTTAAACAGGCCCTCAAAACCCACCTCTTCAAGCTTGCCTTCACCCTCTCCCCTCCCCTTCCCATGTGTCCCCAGCACTACCTTAATTAGGCCCCTATACTTTATTTACATTTTGGGGGGTTTCTTTTTATTATTACTACTCGATCTTCTCAGTTTGTAAAGCGTCTTTGAGTGTCTAGAAAAACGCTATATAAGTCTAATGTATTATTATTATTATTATTATTATTATTATTATTACTATTAAAAAGGGCACGGACCCATTGTCTCCCCAGAGATTATAGCGTCTTTAGATTCCTTCGTGCCTGCTGGATAGTGATGACTTGATGAGCCGTCGCTATGGGCTGCTGTGTTTCCAGTCTGCTGGCCAGCCTGCTGTAGCTCCAGCAGGCCGGGTGACGGTGAGGAGGGCAGGCTCCTCTCCGTCTTATCGCCCGGGGTCATCATCACAGACTCCCGTGGAAGAGACGGGACTCTAATGACAAGGAGCCTTTTGTGCGCGACAGTCAGGCAGCTATGACATTTAGCAGAGGCAGCCAGTTAGAACTGATGGCAGCATGTCACATATATACTGAGAGCGGTGCTTTAGGTGGTCAGTGGTGATTCAGCCCTCTCCTGGCTACACTACACTACACACACAGCTGAAGGGGAAGAGCAACTGCACACACCAAGGACTTTAGACATTCCGCCAATGCTGACTGTATGTGTGCTGCTGGTTGGTTGCCTTGGTGGTGAGCAGCTGAACTCATCACTAAAAGCAGTGTACTCTGTCACGTCGGTTGACAGCGTGGAAGTGCTGTGTGAAATAATGATTAATGAAGAAAGACTGTTCGCTGCCCTGCTCTGTGGTTATATATGGAGCATGCTCTACTACAGTACCTGCCCTAGTAGACGTATTTCATAGTAAACCTAAAATAGTGAGTCCCATGGGGCTTAAACAGAGAGGGTGTCATCTGGAGTATGTCGAGTTTGGTATTCTTGTACTGTATTTGACAATAATAGCTCTCCTTTATTTAGCCGGCGAGATTGGTATATTTGGGGCCAGGCGTCTATAAGTGCTTTTCTGTGTTATTTAGGACAGTGCCCACATTAGGGCACCAGGAAAGATCATAACCTCTCTCTCTCTCTCTCTCTCTCTCTCTCTCTCTCTCTCTCTCTCTCTCTCTCTCTCTCTCTCTCTCTCTCTCTCTCTCTCCTCTCTCCTCTCCCTCTCTCTCCTCTCTCTCCCTCTCTCTCTCTCTCTCTCTCTCTCTCTCTCTCTCTCTCTCTCTCCTCTCCTCTCTCTCCTCTCTCTCCTCTCTCTCTCTCTCTTCTCCCTCTCTCTCTCTCTCACCTCCCTCTCTCCCTCTCTCTCTCCTCTCCCTCTCTCCCTCTCTC